>NW_022436950.1:1662134-1678090 GCF_009761245.1 Sapajus apella | reverse complement strand
AAATCAGGCTTGAGAATCCTAGTTCTTTACTGAGCCTTGTGATAGAAAGTATATCTTATAATTAGAAAACAACGTAACTGGAGTGGAAAGTTTCCTGAAACTAATTGGATGCCACATTCCACTTGACGTTCACTGTTAAGGAAATTCAGTGCACCGACTCAACCTCACCCAGACTCACCTTTGCATTGAAGTAGCCCCAGATGTTTGGAGGAGAACTCGTGTCCCAGTGTTCAGACACGGCTGGGCCAGCTCTCCCTGCCAGGCACAGGGCGTGGTGCTGTCCTGCATTCTCCTGAATCTGTCTGATGGAAGCCGGCTGTGACACCGTCTCTGATTTTCGTATGAGGGTGTTCCCACTGCGTTGTGCAGTGACCACACCTGGCTGCCCCCACACCACGCACATCTGAAAACCCCCCGTGCTGTCTTTCTCTTGGAGGAAGAACAAGTTTGTGTACTTTTTCTGGGTTCATTACCAGAGCTGGCTGCCTGAGTCGGGCCCCGGCACTGCTCCTGCTGGTTAAGTTCTGCAGGTGTGTGCTTTGTCTTTTAGTTTAGCGGGAGAAACTGAATCCAAGGTTGCCAAATAATTAGCGGGGTCTCCTTTCCCTCCTTTAATCAGCTGCTAACACCTCCTGGCTGTTTAATATCACTGTGAGCACAGTTATAAACACTAAAGGACATGCTCTTGAAATAATTTTTAAAAAATCTCTGCACAGTAACAAACACAAAACCCATCATTATTTAATACGGAGGAATGCTGTGTTATTATAACAAAACATTGGTCTTATTCCTGATGCTTTATTCTGATTGTGGGAAATTCTTTTTTTTTTTTTTTGAGAAGGCAGCTTTTCTGTGTAAGGAAACATTGTATCTTTTGTTTATTTTCAGCCATCTGATTTGAGACAAAATACACAACCATCTTTCACTCAGGAGCAATTAGTCCTGTTCCTGCTCCAGAAAAGGGTTGAACATGTAGACTTAAGGAAGAGAGAATTCCTTCCAAAATGACCAACCATTAAGTTGTAAACACGACTTGGAGGTTATTTTCCTATAGCAAATAACCGTAATTTCCTTGAAATCTAGTTCTTTATGTAATTAAAGTTATTTATTTGAGGACTTAAATGTACTTCAACATTTTACACGCCCTTAGTATCTGTGTAAAATTCAATATTTGGAACCTGGGGCTACATTCCACCGCACATGTAATTCACCACTGCTCTGTAACGCACCCTGATACTCCTGAGACAATAGATGGAAAGGCTAACGTGCTGAGCGAAGGGAACGGGAATCTGTGAACACCGGGCCGAGCCCTTTTCGCCCTGGACCTCTCCAGAGTCCCTCAGCTGAGGGTCAAAGCCCAGTTTCTAACAGCAAGGCAGAGAGGGGGTCTCAGAGCGTGTTTATTGATACAGAATGTTGGACGCGGACAGACAGGCCTTTGCGTATGATAAAGCGACTTTCTGTGCAAATCTTCTGGAATGTGGCATTCCAGACTTTGAAGGGAAAGGGAGGTCACCATGGCAACAGCACATGGAGGCTGGAGATGGGGGGGATTCCCTTGGGAGCTCAAAAGCCAGCAGAATTTTAAGCATTTGCAACTTAAAAAAAGAAGAGGAGGAAAACGGCACAACCCTGCCAAACACATCTACAGAAATGGACTATGGCTACAGGGTTCTGCCGAAGGAGCCAAATCAGCACAGCTCAGAGCCTGAGCAACAGGAGCGGGGAAAACTTCGGCTGAAACGTCCCTCGCAGGACGCGGCCTTCTCCGTTAAAGAGGGAGATGCTGCCAAATTCCCCTGAATGAGGGGGAGAATTTGAGAAGGAGGCCGGTGGCCGCCTAGCAAGTGTCCCGGGTCAGGGATTTCCCTGCCTGTCCACTCTTGCCCCCCGGGCTCTGGTCTCTGCCAGCTGGAAAACACAGTGTGACCACAGGCAGATGTAGGACCCAGGCCCAGCGGGGCGGGCCCAGCTCAGCCACTGAGAGCCCGCCCGCAGCTGGTTCACGGCTCCCAGCACCGCAGCGAGGCTCAGAACTGCGGGTGATAAGCCGAAGGGAATCCAGGCTAAAGATGACTGCGAACAAACGCGATTTGTGCTTGTAGTATCTGTAAGAGAACAAAAGAACAGATCTATAAATGGGGCTAATTCAGACGCTAGAAACTGCCTCCCCTGCCAGCTCTTTTATTTAAGAAAAAAAGGAGAGTACTGGAAGTGTGGGACCAGCCCGTGCCCAGCTGGTCAAAGGCATCGGAGCTCCAGTGTCCCTGAAGGAGTGGGCTTCAGCCCCGGCCTCTGCAGGGGTCTGAGGTGACGGTGATGGGAGGGGCTTGGGGAACATCGGTCAACACAAAATACAGCCAATGGTTTCCTGTAAATGGCAAGGTCGCAGAGAGCCATGGCACAGACGGCCCGGCTCCCCCCGCCTCCTGTTCTGGCAGTGTCCACGCTCGCAGGTGTGAGCGCCGGCCTGGGGTCCTCTGGCTCATGTTAAGTCAGAAAGCTGCTGCCATTCTGGTTGTGTGCAGTCAGGTCAGAGCAGACCTGGTTTCTGGTGCTGTGGTGAGCCCGGCGTTTGCAGGGCCACACCCCAGACGTGACCACCCTGCTCTATGTCACAGAGCCTCTGCTCGGCTCAGGGTCCAGCTGTTTAACACAGAAGTAGCTCCAGCAGGGATGATGACACGGCATTCTGATGTTCAGTGATTCTGCCTTTGCTGAAGGCAGGGTGGTGGGGGCGGGGGCTCTAGTGACCCCAGCAGGGTCTGGCCTGGTTCCAGGCGTCTCCAGGTACTGGCCTGTGGCCTTGGGTAATTCATTTTTCCTCTCAGCCTCTCTGTTTTCTGCTCTGCAAAATGGGTCTAATAATATCTCTTCCACCTTTAGGGATAAGCAGCCAAGAAGACCAAGGGAGGGTCCGTGGAGGCAGGGGAGGGGTGGGGGTAAGGGGGCTTCAGTAAACGACCTTTCCTTTTCTAATTGTAAAAGCAGCATATGGTTGTCATAAAGGCACTTAAAAAATGTAGGAACGTGAAAGGAGAAAACGGCCAGTGAAAGCCAGAGAGAGCCCTGATAGCCTCGCCCCTTCCTCCCTGGCCCTCTCTCACTGGCAAGGGGAGACCCAAGGCATCCTTTTTTTGGTTTGTTTTTGGAGATGGAGTTTCACTGGTCACTCAGGCTGGAGTGCAGTGGTGCCACCTCAGCTCACTGCAATGTCCTCTTCCTGGGTTCCAGTGATCTTCCTGCCTCAGTCTGCCGGGTAGCTGGGACTTCAGGCGTGCACCACCGCTCCCACTTCATTTTCGTGTTTGTAGTGGAAACAGGGTTTCGCCGTGTATGCCGGGCTTGTCTCAAACTCCTGACCTCAAGTGATCCGCCCACCTTGGTCTCCCAATGTGCTGGGATTAGACATACATTTTTTTAATTGTGATAAAGTAGACATAACATAACATATACCATTTTAACCATTCTAAGTGTGCTGTTAATGGCATCAAGCTCTTTTCATCTTGTAAAACTGAACTATCACTAAACACTGACGCCCGGTTCCCCTCCCCCAGCCCCGGCATGCACCATTCTACTTTCCATCTCGATGAACTTGACCTCATATGAGTGGAATCATATAGTATTTGATATAGTATTTGTTCTTTTTCTTTTTCTTTTTTTTTTTGAGACAGAGTCTTGCTCTGTCCCCCAGGCTAGAGTGCAGTGATATGATCTCAGTTCACTGTAACCTCTGCCTCCCAGGTTCAGGTGATTCTCCTGCCTTAGCCTCCCAAGTAGCGGGGACTACAGGCATGCACCACCATGCTCAGCTAATTTTTGTACTTTTAGTAGAGATGGGGCTTCACCATATTGGTCAGGCTGGTCTCGAACTCCTGACCTCCTGATCTGCCCGCCTCAGCCTCCTACAGTGCTGGGATTACAGGTGCGAGCCCCTGGGCCCAGCCAGCATTTGTTCTTTTGTGTGTGGCTTATTTCAGGCAGCATCGATGCCTTCAGGATTCACCCACATTGCAGCAGGTGCCAGGATTTCCTTCCTTTTGAGGGGTGAGTCATGTTCCACCATGTGGACCATACTTGGTTTAGCCATTCATCTGCTGGTGGACACGTGGGCTGCTCTCCCTCTTGGCTGTTGGGAGTCATGTGGCTCCGAACACGGGCGTGCAAGTATCTGTTCCAGCCTCTGCTCTCCATTATTTTGAGTATATGCTCAGAAAGGGAATTGCTGGATCACCTGGTAATTCGATGTTTAGTTTTTTGAGGAACTGCCACGCTGTTCTCCACAGCAGCTGCAGCCCATCACATTCCCGCCAGCAATGCACAAGCATTCCAATTTCCCCACATCCTTGCCAACACTTGCGATTTACATGTTTTTTGTTTTTGTTTTTGTCTTATATCTACATAATAGTCATCCTGATGAATGTGAAGTGGCATCTCCTTGTGGTATGGATTTGCTTTTCCCCAGTGAGTCATGAGGTTGAGCATCTTTTCGGCTGCTTATTGGAATTTTTATTTCTTCTCCAGAGGAATGTCTATTAAAATCCTTTTTCCATTTTTAATTTTTTTGTTGTTTCATAAATATAATTGTATAAGGGTTCTTCCTTCCTATGTGAGGGACATTTTTCCTCCTAAAGAACTGAGCGTTTCCAGCCATGGCTGCAGCCTGTCTTTCTGCCTCCCCTCCACGCCCTTCCTCCTGAAACAGGGGACTGTGTCACGGTTGAGAACGCAGACCCTGGTTCAGACTCAGGCTCCACTCTTAGCCACTGTGGGCAAATGGCCTGCTTGATACATCGGTTTTCCCATGAGTAGCATGGAGATTGAGTAATGCTCACTGCACACGTGGTGTAGGTGAAAGAAATTAATCTCTGTGAAATCCTTAGCACCTGCAGGAGCCCAGAATGCCATGCAAGAGGACGCTATGCTGTTACTGGTGGTGTCGTTCTTTCTCATTCCAGGCAGTCTTGTCTGGGTCCTGGTGGAAGGACATGGCAGAATCCCTGGGAGGACGGGTCTTCTGGATATGCTGACAGATGAAAGCCTCTCCATCCAAGCAAATGGCTGGCAGGAGCCGATGGTGCCCTGTACCTGGGCACTGCCCACCGTCCTGTCTGTCACTCCCCGTACCCTCTCACATCTATCCTTAGTCTGACAATGGTGTCATCTCCATTTGTGGCTGAGAAAATGGAAACCTTAGAAAGATCCAGTAACTGTCGAAAGCCATGGACAGGATGTGACCTGGGGCCATCTGCTGTTGGAGGTGCCACCCTAACCAGCCCCACAGAGAGAGCTGGCCGTGGCCTTCAGCTACGCCATGCCACCTGCCAAAATCCACATCTGGATCGTGCTAGGGGACACACTACTGTGGACATTTATCAAAAGTAAAAAGGATGAATGTTACTGAATGCAAACTATGCCTTAATGAAACACACCTGAATTGCACGAACATTTTTTCCTTTTAATTCAAAAGTATTTTGGTGATATTTGTTGCACAGTTCATTTGATAATAAAGTCAAGAGGGAGTTGGAGGCTGATTTTGTCCAAGGCTCACTTTGTAGGCTTTGAAATATCAGTGTTTCTTGGTCACCTTTCCTGGAAAGAGGTGAGTCTGTGGGAGATTCCATGTGCAGATGGCAGATGCCAGGCTGAGCTCTCTGGGGTCAAATGAGCTAAGTCTGCAAGTCTAATGCTGGTGAGCACCTGCAGGGGAGCTGGGAGGCTGCGTCTTCCCACTCACGTCCATTCTGAGAACTGTCACCAAGACTCAGGCTCAGGGCTCTTTGAGCTTCAAAACACTACTCTTTCATGAGAATTGCAGAATTATCGTAGGGTTCTGGCCCAGTTTAAGTGAGTTAACCTGAGAGGTCTCTGGTGCTGCAGCTTTGTTCTGGAGGTGTTTGTGCCCCTGCTTTATGGGGAGGATGTCTGCAGAGAGGAAATTCTCGAATGACCATACGTGTGTGTTGGAGGGAGGAGAAAAGAAGGTGGCGATGGCCTTTGTTGGGGCCCTGCCTTCCTGGCCAGGAGGCTGCCGCAGGACACCCCCGCCCAGCGCTGCCCGTGTGGTGGGAGGACAGCTGGTCACTGTGCCCACTGACATCACGGTGCCTGCAGGTCTCCTTCACGTCCATGCCTGCCCCTCTGTCCCTGGACCACCCCTGCTCTGCCCACACCCTGCTCCACATCAGCTTCTCACCAAGTCCCGGTTCCCCTCCGTCCTCCTGTAACCTTTCTCTTCTGTGTCCCTCCCTCCGACAATAACTCCCACTCTGCGCTGCTGTGCTGGAAAAGGGCTTCATTTGGCTCAACCTGGGTGGGCAGCACAAGGACGCGGGGCCGTGAAATGCGCGCTGGCGGGCGGCAGAACACTTGGGTGGCTTTCGAAGTCAATTTTGTTGAATCAGTGTTGCCGGCATTAAGCACACAGACGCAGACACACACGCACATTCTTCCTGCCGTTCTCACGTTTTGAGCAAATTCAGTGTAAGTGAGATGGGACGGTAACCGTGAGAATCTCTGTCCACATGAACTACTTTTAAGACCAGGTCTCATTTTCAGTGAACGACTCTCTACATCTTTACTTGATTGGAAGATTTGGATACGTTAGAAATGTAGCTGGGGAAGGTGACGGAATCATGTTATGTCTTGATGGCGCGGTGGTTACACAACAGTATACATCTGTCAAGACTGAAAGGGATAAATTTTCCTGAATGAAAATCACGCCTTACTAAAAAATGGAAAAAAAAATAGGTTGCAAGATGAAGAATTCAATAGATTAAACAGGTGTCATAACTACATGACACCAACAGCCCATTGGCTGGTTTTTGTCGTTTAATTCGCTGATTCCATGGGCTGTTTGGTACAGAACCCAGTTCCAAGCTCCAAGTTCGGCCAGGTTGGGGGAGGACACTGTCTTTTTGTCTTTCCAGCTCCCTTCCTTTCTAAGAAGCACTCTCCTTCCTTCTGGAGAACTCATCCTTCCCCGTAACTTGATAAAGTTCAGAAGACTAAGATTATCCCAGATTTTGAAGTGTGTTCAGATGGGCTTTTCTATCCCCTATCCCAGATAGAGCAAGAAGGAAGGCTTGGGTCCACAGGAGGAGGGTGGGGGTGGGCAGGGTCAGAGCAGGAGCAGCAGAGGGAAGTGGTCCAGAGGGAGCTCGCAGAGGCCACCTGGGCCATTCTGAGGTTAAAAGATGCCTGGACAACAAGGGCAAGGACGTTGCCCCATTTTCCAGCAGACACCAGGTATGAGGTTGCCTCATTGCTGTCCTGTTCTCTCTGGGGCCAGGGTTGTTCTCACAGTCCTTCTGGACAGTGAAGGAGTCCAAGGTGTAATGAAGAGGAGACGCCAGAGCGAGGGAGAACTTGGAGCAAACATGACGCCAAAGAAGGTGGCCTGAGAAACAGAAATGGTGGTCAGAGTGCACGTCCCCCGGAGGAGGGCAGGTGTGAGCAGGAAGAGGATGGAGTCCTTCCATCTCACTGGCTGCCCATCTGTTTACTTCTAGCTCTGGGTCTGCCTGCCAAGGGAATGTGGAGCCTCGGGAGAGGAGGGCTGGGGAGGGAAGCCCATGGCAGCTGCTGGCTGCAGTGAGGGGAGACCACAGTGAAGCCACACGTTCTGCAGTCTGCCCTGGGGACAGTAAAGGCTGAGTTCACAACGCAGAAAGTGGAATTCGTGGTGAAAAGGATCAAACTTCAAAACATCATCTCAAAATGCAGATGCAAAGAATAAGAGCTAAGAAAATGATGGGAGAGGTAATGACAGCCGAAGAAGACAGAATAAAGATCCAACCTATGAAAAACAATAATTTTTAAAACAAGAAAAAACAAAAAGCCAATCAAAGTTATAATGGAAGAACACTTTTCTGAGTGATGTGAAAATATCATTAAGCCCTTTGTATTCCGGGGTTTTTCATCTGCAGATTCAATCGACAGAGGATCAAAAACATTTGGAAAAACAATTAAATATAATAATATTAACATTAAAAATAACATAAATAAAATCAATGCAATATAACAACTATTTATAGGACGTTCACACTGTACTAGGAATTATAGATAATCTAGGAGGATGTGTGTAGGTTACGTGCAAATACTTTGTCACCTTACAGCAGGGATTTGAGCACCCTCAAATTTTGGCCTCTTCGGGGGCCCCAGTATAAGTCTCCCTTGGATACTGAGGGATGTCTGTACCTGAGTATCCAAGCCAATAGGATTCTTCAACATTATGCAAGTAGTTCACATTCTAGTGAACATTTGGAAGGACAAGAGGTGGAAGGGAGGGAAGGGAGGGAGGGAGGGCGGGAAAGAGGGAGGGAGGGAGGGCGGGAAAGAGCGGATAACAGAAAAGTGAACAGGAAACAAAATTATTACACCATGTCTTTAGATAAGACTAAATATTATAAAAATACAAATTCCTTAATTCAAATTAAAATTCCTATAGGATTTTAACTTCACAAAGTAAGGAAGGAAAGATAAGAGAAGATAAGTGGGCAGGAAATGCAATGTATTACACCATGTTTCCAGATAAGAAGACTAAGTATTACAAACATATAAATTCCTGAATTCAAATTCAAATTCCTGTAGGATTTCTCTAACTTCACAAAAAATAAGTGCATTTGGAAATCGTGTGAAAATAGCTTCAACAAATAAGGAAGGGACAGGAAAGACAAGAAAGGCAGGAACGGGAAGTGAAGAGAAGGGAGAGAAGCGGGGACCGAGGCCAGCAGGACGTCACAACGCTCTTTAATCCACAAACATTAAGTAGATTTGTAGTAATTAAAAAGGGTCCAGCAGTCGTGAGATTTGTGCAGGTCTGCTCTAAACTCTTAAAACTGCGAATTTAAATTTATCTATTTTGAGATGGGCTTGCTCTGTCACCCAGGCAGGAGTGACATAACTCACTGCAGCCTCCAATTCTAGGACAAAGTGATTCTCTCAGCCTAGCATCCTGAGTAGCTGTGGCTACAGGTGTGTGCCACCACACCCAGGTAATTAATTTTTTTGTAGAGATGGAGTCTTGCTGTGCTGTCCAGCCTTGTTTCAGACTCGTGGCTTCAAAGGATCCTTCTGTCTCGGCCTCTCAAAGCACTGGGATTACAGGTGTGAGCCAATGCACCTGTTCTTTAAATTTAAAATATTGAGCCAAGAAAAAAAGCAAGAAAGGGAAACCAGTTCCCAGAAATCAAGCTGGAGCAGTGAGCAGAAGTCCCGGTGGTGTGCTCCAAAGAGGGTGTGCAGGTGGGCTGGAGTTCTCACAGTAGGAGGGGTTCAAATGACCACGAGAAGAAAGAATCTGGAATTTCTCTTCTTGTTTGAATCTAGGAGATGAGAGTGTGGAACTTTCCAAGTGTGAGCAGGGAGGGGGCAGAAAAATCTGTGTTTTGGCCACAGGACATAGCCTGGAAGCAGAAATCCTTTAAAAGGCTGTGAGTTAAGAAGAAACTCAGCCTGTGCTGTGTGCAGGTGTGAGGCCTGAAGTCACACGTCTGTGCTCTGGGTGTGCAGACAGCATGCTGAAAACCGCTGAGCCCAGTGTGAACCAAAACAGACCACAGGGTCTGCTGTCCCGAGTGGGAACAGCTGTACCCCACAAGCTAAAGTTAATAGAATACTCTGAATGAAACTCTAAACTAAACATACTTTGAATATTCAAAGAGCTAAAGGAAGGGAGAGAGCCCATCCCTGCTGCTGCAACAGAATACCACTTACTGGGTAATTTATAAATAATGGGAATTTATTTCTCACAGTTCTGGAGGCTGGGAAGTCCAAGATCAAGGTGCCAGCAAACTTGGTGTCTGGGGAGGACTGCTCGCTGCTTCCAAGGTGGTGCCTTGTTTTGTGGAGGGGACAAATGCCATGTTCTCACTTGACGAGGGGACCGAATGATGTGTCCTCACTTCACAGGGGGGACTGAAAGCTGTGTCCTCACATGCCAGTAGTGTGGAAGCAGGAGGCATTTCTCTGAAGTCTCTTTTACAAGCCCATTAACATTAACTTCATCCATGAGAGTGGGGTCTTCTTGGCCTAATCACCTCCCAAAGGCCCCAACTCTTCATATCAACCCCTGGAGAGTCAAGCTCTGATACATGAATTTTGGGGGGATACATACATTCAAACTATAAACATCCTTAAAGCAAGAATAGGCAATTATGAAATAAGAATAAGCAGTGAAACATAATTAAGAAGGAATCCCAGGTTTATAGGAGCAAAAAAGAAACCTCCGCTGGTCAACTTGATGTTGCTGAAGAGGGAAACACAGTCACACACCACACGAGGACTGCGTATGTGACCGTGGTCCAGAAGGTGGTGATGGAGCTGACAGTCATGCCCCGGGTGAGGACTGCGTATGTGACCAAGGTCCAGAAGGCGGTGATGGAGCTGACACAGTCATGCCCCGGGTGAGGACTGCGTATGCAACCGTGGTCCAGAAGGCGGTGATGGAGCTGATGCAGTCATGCCCCGGGTGAGGACTGCGTATGCAACCGTGGTCCAGAAGGTGGTGATGGAGCTGACAGTCATGCCCCGGGTGAGGACTGCGTATGTGACCAAGGTCCAGAAGGCGGTGATGGAGCTGATGCAGTCATGCCCTGGGTGAGGACTGCGTATGCGACCGTGGTCCCGGAAGGTGGTGATGAAGCTGACACAGTCATGCCCCGGGTAAGGACTGCGTATGTGACCGTGGTCTCGGAAGATAATATGGAGCTGAAGAACTTTTATTGCCTAGTGATGTCTCTTGTTTGTGGTATAAGCAAACCTACTGTGTGCCAGTCATCTAAAAGTCTAGCACATAGAATTATGTGCGCTCTGTAGTACTTGATAACAAATGACGATGTTACTGGCTTATGTACCATACTTTGAATCATTATTTTAGAGTATATTCCTTTAAAAAAAATAGAAAAATAGTTACCCGTAAAACAGCCTCAGTGGGTCCTTCAGGAGGTATCCAGAGGAAGACATTGTCGTCATAGGAGGTGGCAGCCCCATGCGTGTTACTGCCCTGAAGACCTTCCTGTGGAACAAGAGGTGGAGGTGGAACAGTGTTGTGGGTGACCCTCACCTGTGTGAGTCTCGGCTAATGCGTGTGTCGTAGCTTGATTTTTAGCACAGAAGTTTCTAAAGTAAAAAATTAAATTTTTTTTTAAACAGAGAGAAGCTTATCAAATAAGAATATAAAGAAAGAAAATACTTTTGTAGAGCTGGACAATGTGTTTGTGTTTTAAGCTAAGTGTTATTACACAAGAGTCAGAAAGGTTGAAAAATAAGACTTTATAAAGTTAAAAAGTTGCAGCAAGCTCAGATTAATTTATTACTGAAGATAGAAAATATTTGTGTAAATGTAGTTGAACCCCAGTGTGTACTGTCTCTGAAGACTAGGGAACATTCCAGACCTTCACATCCACCACCACTCACTCACGGACTCACCCAGAGTGGCTCCTGGTCCTGCCAGCTCCATTCACGGCACGTGCCCTAGACAGATGCATCCCTTTTGTATTGTACCCTGCGTTACCATGCCTTTTCTGTGTTTAGACACACAAATACTTCCCATTGTGTTACACTTGCCTGCGGAGTTCACTGCAGTCACATGCTGTCCAGGTTTGTAGCCTGGGAGAAGAGGCTAAACCACACAGCAGAGGCGTGCAGGAGGTCACACCATCCAGGTCTGTGTAAGTACAGGCTACGATGTTCACGCAGTGACAAAATCATCGAACGATGCATTTCTCAGAACAAATTCCCGTCATGAAGTGATGCGTGACCGCAGAAAACTGGGGGAAGAAATCTGAGCACTCATTGGGATGCAGCACAGTGAGATAAAGAATTGGAGACACAGATGAGAAATGAAGAGACAGAACAAGATGAGCTGCTAAAAACGCACCCGAAAGCAGTTCTAGAAAGAGAACGGTGAGACTCGGGAATAGGCAATATTTGTAGAGATAATACCTGAAATTTTTCCAGAATTGAAGGACATACGTGGTGTGATTTTAAAATATCCTTGAGTCCTAGACAGGATAAGCAGACGTCAATTCCTGAGAAGACAGAGCATAACAAACTGCAAAGTGCAGGGGTAAGGAGAAAAAAGGGAAAGCTACCTGGGAGTAAAAACACCGGAACCAGCAGGTACGAGACGAAAGAATAACAGTGAGATGATGGAACACGTCTCATCAGTAAGGCGGGGTGTCAGCGGGCAGGGCAGTGATCTGTACAATCCTCATGTGGGTCTGACTCAAGGACAGACGGACTGAACAGAGCAGAAAAGACGACATGGAAAGGGAGAAAGGAAGTGAACATTCGATAAAAACGGCCTCACAAACCAGGGCTGACTTGGAGGATCACACAATAAATGGTGTTCGTGTAACTGGTTGGCTGTTTAGAAAAACACACTACCTACTGTATACAACCCCAAATATTAAGATTAAAGAGTTAATTTTAAAATAATCATAGTGCACAGCTTTGCACAGTGGTAGTATCGTAGCCCATGAGGTTTATCCGGGCCGTGAGTATCGCTAATTAAAAACTTCCCCACAATAATAATAGTGTAAAATGTGGGATGAGTGAAATAGAAATGTGTTTCACATTACTGATGGTCAGAGAAACGCAGATCAAAGCAGTGTTACCCTAAGCAGAGGCTTTTAAAAATGTGAATGCCCAGTGCTGGGAGTCAGGTGGGAAGGGGCTGGACAGTCTCCTAGATCGTTGGCAAGAGTGGGTCTACAAGGTACCAGAGTGCTTTTGGAAAGTGATTTGGAAATTTATGTGTTAACAATGATCCAATGTCATTACCTTTGACCCAGCAACGCCATGATGAACCATCGACTTTGAAGGAATAATAAAGGAGGCAATGATTTATGCATGAGGGTGTTCCTCACCACCTCATCTATAATAATGAAATCCAAAAATAACTACAGCGTCCATCATCTGCAAGATGTCTTCAGATAAATAATGGAAAGCTAAATGATGAAATATTATACTGTCAGTATAAACAGTTTGAGAGTTTTTAATAACAGGAGGAAATGTACATGGGATAATGTTAAGTAAAAAAAAAGCAGGTTATGTCACAGAATATAAAAAATAACCTCAAGGCTCTTTTTAAATGAGCGTGACGCCACTGCAATATTGTGGCAGTTACTTTAGAGTGGTAAATTTTGGAAGCCTTCCGTGGACCTCCTGACTCTTTTCCACCATATGGATGGACCGTTTTATGAGCACAGCATAGCCAGGAAGGACTGTTTACGAAATTTAAAATACCTGCTGGAAAGGGCATCCTTTGACTTGCAGCCTGCACGGTACTTTAGAGAAAGGCAACACACATCGCCCTGGGATCCTGTGCCGCTGGGTGCGGGAACGGTGTCTGGGGAGAGAGATGCCACCTGGAGCAGCTGTGAGCAAGGGACTTTGATGACAGGCTTCGCCCTAGGACCAGCCATTTGTTGAGAAGATTCCAGAAAGTACATGCCCTCACCGCTTAGCTCTGTGTCCTTGAGCCAAGCTGCCTGTCACCTTCTCTCCTTTCCATGGAGGACTGAGTTTCAGCTCAGGGGACTGTGACAGTTACACCAGTGCTGCCAAGAAGGACGCCAATTAGTACAAAGTAAATTTTTCTCCCCCAGGGAAGATGGACCAAGGCCACCAGAGCACTTCTCTGATGGCAGAAAACACAAGTTTCCTGTGTCCTGGGCCAGCCAGCCACAACCAGAGATGAAAGAGACCAGGGAACGTCCCACAGCCTCCTGGGCCAGAGCCGACTGGGCAATTAGACCTCAGCATTTATTTATGGAGCTAATTTTGTGTGTATTGCTCCTATTTCCGTCTGTAGATAAAAAGCAGAGATAATCAGCTTGGCTCAGAACGTGGATACTCTGGGAGCCCCAGCCGGGGACCACTTTAAAGCAGAGGGATCCCACGGGGAATGGTTCTGAATTGGGGTCGAGGAATTCCACTCCACCGCAAACTACACAAACCCCATCTTCCCACTGTGTCTTCGGCCAGCCGATTTGCGGAGGGGATATTTATGGGATTTCCACCATTTACGGGAGGCATTTTTGAAAAGAAAAATCAGGCGTGGGCGTTTTCCTAGTAAAAGCTTATGGTCGTCATCATTTGCTCTCATTAGCTCCAAATCCTCCTGCGGCAGCGTCAGAGCCTCCTCCAGCCTTTGTTTCGCCACATTTTTATTCACTAACTACTTCCCTAAGTGTGGCTATCTCATAGACAGTCAGTAATTACTAATGAAAACCCCACCGCCCAAGCTGTGCTGGAGAGGTGGGGATCCCATTAGCATACATCTCTCCAGCAAATATGTGTTTCTTGGGGAGTGTTTTTAATCTTATCAAGCATATACCCATACAGAACAGACAGGCTGCCAGGTCACATCTGGGGACAACTGGGAGTTTGAAAATGTATCATATTTTTTCTCACAAAGTTTTCTCACCTGTCTTTGAAGATCCCATGATTAACATCAGGGAAAAAATTAAAATAAAAAATAACACACGGTAAAACCAGTGCAGTAGTTACTGATAAAGCAGGTACAGGAATTGCAAAAAGAAAGTAATTTTTAACTAATTGAAGGGAAGATAGTTTATTTTCACCCCAGAAATAACTGCTGCCCCTTCAAACCTGAAATTAAAATACCAGAGAGAAACAGATTACCTCCTATGTTTGGAAATTTAAAGTTAACTTTGTTATTTTAAGAATTTAGATGAGTGTTTTTTCTTCTCATAACAACCAGATATCAGCTTCCTCTGAAAGTTTTTGAATGTCCCCTCACATTAATTGTGCTGCCTTTTTCCATTAAAAACACGTAGAGGGATGTGAAATGATTAGTCAATTCAAACATTCTGTTAATCACTGCTGCAGTGAAGACTTTAAGTATTGATGAAAACACGCCCCATGTAGGACAAACCAAATCATCTTTCAGGCGTTGGGTCAGATCCAGCACCTTGAGAAATAAATACATTTATTCTTCCACAAATCTTAAAATCTAATCTGTGTTATCTTTGTTGCAATTATAAAAATAAAATAAAGTGGCTTCAAATATATAGTAGTCTTGCTATTTGAAACAGAATTCTTGAATAATGATGACAAACAAGTAAATATTTAATTTCAGTTTTCAGAGACAAATCAGTTTTTCTAGGTGATTTAAAAAGACAGCCAGGCCTTGTGCTGGTGCATTTTCATCCCCAAGTCAAATAAACCACGTCTACAAGAGAAGTCTTCTGTCTTCCACTCTTGTCCAATCTACCTTCCAAAATGCAGGCGGGTGTCTAAGCCACTGTCTGTAGTAGCTGTGACTCTGAGCAACTGATGATCATTTGTGGTGACTATTATTATGAACAGAATCTAAGAAAAGCTGAAAGAACTAGAAGAAACTGCTATTTGAAAATTTGGTTGTGAACCTTTTGTAAAAGGGAGTCCTCTCCATAGGACACAGTCCTCCTCGAGTTCTCCATGTGTCTAGGGGAGGAGGAAGAACTACCTGGGAGCACCTGCTGCCTGTCCTGGAATAGCAGGTGCTCAGGTGGGTGTGGCCATGTCTAAGCCCCGCCCCTGGGGATGTGAGATGATGCGTCCCTTGGAGCAAACAAACAAACAGTCAGTGTTGACTCTTTGAACAGACGCCCCTCCACCCACACACACCCAGAGATCTGTGACCCATGGGCTTTCCTGCAGTGCCCTGGTGTGGTCTGGTGAATCGCTGGGAGGTCAGCAGAGTGTCGGGGCGAGGTGGCTCTTGGGATCAGCTGCATCTGACATCTTAGCCTGCCCAGGGAGGCCGCCGTTCTGAAGCCCAGGCACAGGAAAATCACCACCTATGACAGAAAGGCTACCCCTGCAATGCCAATTTTCTTTCTTTTCTGTTGTTTTCATTCTTTTCGCCTTTCTCTTTCTTTCTTCTCTTTCTCCTTCCTTCCTTCCTTTCTTTTTTTCTTTCTCTATCCTTTCTCTCTCTCTCT
>NW_022436950.1:1630898-1662124 GCF_009761245.1 Sapajus apella | reverse complement strand
CTTTCTTTCTTTCTTTCTTTCTTTCTTTCTTTCTTTCTTTCTTTCTTCTTTCTTTTTCTTTTGATGGAGTTTTGAGTGCAGTGGCTCCATCTGGGCTCACTGCATCCTCCACCTCCCGGGTTGAAGTGATTCTCCTGCCTCAGCTTCCCTAGTAGCTGAGATTACAGCCTTGCTGACCTCTGCTCATTCACTTGACTTCTGCAAGTGAAGGCATAGGCCACCACGCGTGGCTTTTTAAAATATTTTTAGTGGAGGCAGGCTTTCACCATGTTGCTGAGATGCCAATTTTACACGATGGCCATTCTGGAGTTGTTGCTTTTGTGCATGTACAACACCTCCATCCCACTGCCATGCCCCAATAAAAATTCCACAAAATCACTCTGAGTCCACGGCACTGAGGTTACTGATGGAGGAGCAAGTGCCTGCTGTGTAAGGTGAGGGGTGATGCCCACTGGGGTGGGATCCCACATGAATCTCACGGCCAAGGTGCAGAGCTGACCCCTACTCAGAAGTTAAGTGAATGCGCAGAGGTCAGCAAGGCTGCCAATCAGCCAGAGAGTTTGGGCCACTCCCCTGAAATTTTACATACAAATAAATGCTCTAGAGTTTTTGCGGGGGTGGGGGGGATGGTTGGCTGCACACAGAGATGCTGTTGGGTGTTGGGGTGATGGGTGTGGTCATTCCCTGGCTCCTGTCTTCCTCCCACCCTCCAAACTCCAGCCACTGACTGCAGTGGACAGCATGGCTCCCCAAGTTACTCAGAACAGGCAGAGGCAGGGCAGAGACCGGGCTCAGAGCAAAGGAAAGTGCCTGGTACACCTCACCCTGACTTCCTCTTGATCACCTGGAACAACTTAGCGGAGTCTTTCTTCCATAGTCCCCTTCTTTCCTAACTCCTGGGGGTCCTGCCTGACACCAAAAGTACTAAGCTCCTCTCACCACTCCAGAGAGCGGGGCGGTGGGTCGGGGGGATGTGGTTGTAAATAGAGAAAAGATGGTTTTTCTATGGTGTAAGCCCCAGTTGCTTGCCACAGCTCATGGCAGACAAGTGCGATGTGACCTCTTCCATCATGATGTCACATCTTGGGTCACAAATGCAGATGGGGTGGCATCCACATGGAATGGTGTTAGTGTCATGGTCTGCTTCTCACAGGGACAGACTCCAGCTCAGTCAGAACAATGAGACCCCCCACCCCACCCCTCAGCAAGTACAAACTGCTCATTTTCATAGCAGAAGCTGTTCCTGTGTTATTTGAAACTTTTTAGTGACATGTAATATGCAAACACAGGAGTCTACATATAAATGTGGTCAAATGAAATACATCCACGGAGACAGCCACCAGAATTAGTGGCACCTGACAAGTCCGTTCCTGGGGGCCTCCTTCCAAAACCAATGGCAATTCTAACTTCTAACAGCATAGATTAGTGTTGCCATAGATTTGCGTTTGTACTTTATGTAAACTGAATTGTGTTGCATAGACACTTTTGTGTCTGGCTCATCCGCTTAACATGATGTTTGTGGGATTTGTGGCAGGTAGGGGTGGAGCTCTCTGCTTCGGGGCTCCACACTGCTCTCTTTGTGGGTACAGCACAGGTTCTATGCTGGTGGATGTCTGGGTAATTTGAGGATATTACTAATCATGTTTATATATCTGAACTTCTTTGCCATTTAAAAATAAATAAATACTAATTGCAAATTTTGATTCCCTGTGTAAGGACTGATGGATACAATATTTCCATTGAGTTGACATCACTGAAGGTGTTGTTTTATTGATGCAAAGTGATGACCTATACTTAGTACAATCATCAACTGACTTGGATCATATCTTTATTTTTATTTTTTTTCTCCATTTATTTATTTTATTGCATTTTAGGTTTTTGGGGTACATGTGAAGAACATGCAAAATTGTTGCATAGGTACACACGTGGCAGTGTGATTTGCTGCCTTCCTCCCCATCACCTACATACGTGCACACGAATGTTCATTGCAGCACTGTTTACAATATCTTTATTTTTAATAGGCTTTAAATACCTTTGTGTATGTGTGTGTGTGTGTGAGAGAGAGAGAGAGAGAGAGAGAGAGAGAGACTCAATGCAACACGTATTAGTTGTCCTACAGTCACTGTGGGTCAGGTGTCTGGGTCGTCCTGGCTGGGCTGCATGCTCATCTGGAGTTTGGAGTCCTCTTCCAAGCTCTGTCTAGCTCTTGGCAGAATTCAGTTCCTTGCCTTTCTGTAACTGTGGCCCTCAGCTCCTAGAAGCTGCCCCGCACTGTGGCAGTTGTGAACCTTGTAGGGTGCCTGCTTCTTCAGCATCAGTAGGAGAATGTCTCTCACCCCTGGTCCATCTTTGCAGGGCTCATCTGACTAGCTGGTGCCCACCCAGGATTATCTGCCTTTGACAGGCCCTCCCGGTCTCAGGAGAAGGGGATCATAGAGCAGGAACGCCAGTGGTCGGGACTCGGGAGAGCCGCACTGGAGCTCCCCGACCCCATCTGTCTATCTCAGTGCAGACTCCCCAGCAAGCCAGTTTCAGACTGACTGACTCCTGCCTGGTAGCACATGGCTGCAAAGCATCATGTCCCATATTTTATTCTGTCCACTGTCCTTCCTTCCTGATGTGTCAAGAGTCTCCTATTTTCTTTCTATTTAGCAAACTTCCTTGAGGCTTTCTTTTAGGGTAGGCTTGCTGGCAACACATTCTGTTAAGTTTCCTTTATTTTAGCAAATCTTTTTTTGTCTTTCGTTCCTAAAGGATGCTTTTGCCAGCTATGGAATTCAGGGTCGACGGCTTCTACTTCAGCACTTGGAAAATGTGCCACTTCCTTCTGGCCTCCATAGTTTCTATTGAGATACCTGCTGTCATTCAAACTGCTTCTCCCCTGGAGAAAAGTTTTGCTGTCACTGGTTTCAAGATTTTGCTTTGTGTTTAGTTTCCTGGAATCTGATAATGCTGTTTTGGCACTAGAGTCTTTGAGTTCATCCTGTTTAGGATTTGCTTGACATCTCCAATCTGTACGTTTATGTCTTTTGCCAAACTTGGGAAATTTTCAGCCATTATTTATTTGAATTCTTTTTCAGGGTCTTCCTCTTTATTCTCTCCTTTTAAGACTTTGAGGACATGGAAATTAGATCTTTTGCTATAGTCCCTCATGTCCCTGAGATTCTGTTTCTGTTTTTAGTCTGTTTTCTCTCTATTGTTCAGATTGGTTAATTTCTGCTGTTCTCTCAAGTTCACCCGTTCTTTCTTCTGTAGTCTCCACTGGGTTTTTAATTTGAGTATTTCAGTTGTATTTTTAAAGCATTAATTGATCAGATCATATCCTTATTTTAAATAGACTACCTGTGTTTTTTAAACTGCCGTATTCTTTGCCATGTCCTTCTAGTCCATATCACAAACTATACCTAATCCAGAAACACCTTTTAGTGAACACTGTGCACTTTTAAAGCTACAAAATCAGGGCCAGGCATGGTGGCTCAGGCCTATAATCCCAACACTTTGGGAGGTCGAGGTGGGTGGGCAGATCACTTGAGGCCAGGACTTCGAGACCAACCTGGCCAACCCATCTCTACTAAAAATACAAAAATTAACCATGTGTGGTGATGTGCACCTGCAATCCCAGGCATTCAGGAGGCAGAGGCAGGAGAACCACTAAAACCGGGAGGTGGAGGTTGCAGTGAGCTGGGATCCTGCCATTGCACTCCAGCCTGGGGGACAGACCAAGACTC
This sequence comes from Sapajus apella, assembly GCF_009761245.1. NCBI lineage: Eukaryota > Metazoa > Chordata > Mammalia > Primates > Cebidae > Sapajus > Sapajus apella. The sequence goes on along the minus strand of NW_022436950.1, from coordinate 1,658,396 downwards.
TGTGTCTAAAAAAAATAAAAAATTTAAAAAAAGCTATGAAGTCAGCCTCCAGGAATAATGTCAGTTGAGAACGGGTAGGTTCTACTCTGAACAGATGAGGGCCCCAGTGTTCAAAGAGCTTACCCAATTTGTGACTTCCATGGTGAGACCCAGGGACCTCTGCCAAAGAGCAGTGTCTTCCTGTGGCAGGGCTTGGTGCCTGCATGGTGATCAGCCCAGACATGAGGCCTTCTTCCCTATTTCTAAGATTATTTCTAATTTAAAGTACTCCTGGGAGTTCTGGGAAAACCTCCTTTTGGGACCTGGATGCCTCCTCCCAAATAAATCATGTTATGAGACAAGCATTTTTTAGTTGCCACACACCCCAACTTTAGCTGAAGCTGAGGGCCTTAAAGATAGAAATGGCCAATGTATCTTGATTTTAATGCAAGGAGCTTGAATTCAGGCTTAGCCACCTAAGTTTGAAATGCAAGAGTGTGACTGGCCTTTAGCTGTGTGTCATTAAAGGGCCTGTAGGTCATTTGTGCCTGGGACCAATCCAGAAGGTCCAGGTGCTCTGGCTAGGACACCAGACGCCAACTTTTGGGACTGTAAGTCCAGCAAGCCTGCCGTCTGCTCTGTGGGACAGCTGAGGACACGTGTGGACTGAGTCCCACTGACAGCAGATGTGCTGGTCCTTTCCAGCCAGGTCACCAGGGCAGGTGGTCAGAAAAGTCCTTCCAACCTTGCTGCTGTTAGAAAGCCCTGGTCACCGCTTGTGATGGCGAGAGGCTGCCACTGCACCCCTCTGTCTTCCTGTTCCTCCTTCTCCCCCATGGGCTTTTAGAGACTAGCAGGTGACACCAGGCTCTCTTTGTTTGGTTCATCTGTGTTCTTTTTATCAGGGCCTATATGAAGTTTCCTAGCTGCCGTAAGTAAGTCCCACAAACTTGGTGGCTTCCTACAAAGGAGGTTTATTCTCTTACAGTCTGCTGGCTAGAAGTCAAGAGTCCAGGTGTTAATGGGGTGATGCTTCCTCTGAAGTCCCTGGGAGAGAATCTGCTTGCCTCTTCCTTCTGGTGGCTGCAGGCATTCCGGGCCTGCTGGGTGCACGTCTCCCCCTCATTGTCACACTGCCTTCTCTTCTCTCTGGGTCTCTCCTCTTCTGTCCCTTGCAAGGACACTTGACATTGGATTCAGGTCCTCCCTGAATAATCCAGGACGATCTCATCTTGAGATCTTTAACTTAATTACATCTGCAAAGAGCCTTTTTCCAGTATGATCATTCATAGGTTCTGGGCGTGAAGACATGGACACCTGTTTTGTGGGGGCCGTCATTCAATGCAGGGGAGGGCTCAGGCATTCAGAAGGGCAGGGGCCTGCTTCAATCCCACCTCTGGGACCAAAGGTCGTTCTTCCTAAGCTCCCCTAGGACTGCCCTCTCTTCTCTGGAATCTCATGCGCAAGGTTTAGCTTGTTCCAGCCCCATCTCAGAATAACCCTGAAGACCCACATGCAGAAACAATGGCCCAGTTCGTTCTGATACCACCCCCATGTAGCAGGAAGTTTTGACCTATCTAAGACTGATTTGAAACACTCCAGTGATAAAGACGTTGTTTTCTTTCAAGCCATCTGGAAGTCAGAGCAAGGAAGTTCTCCAGTTAACTTTGCCACATCTGGGTGTTAGTGATTCACGGAGAAGCGGCCTCACTCTGGCTTTCATTTCAAGTGAGTTTACAAGGAGTTTACGCAGTTGCCTCTTGAAGGGTCTTTCATGAGGCCACGGCTTCTCGCAGAGCGCGCTTCTCCGTTTAAAAGCAGAATAACATGTTCCACAACCATATCTTAGGAAACGTTGGAAAGATTAACAAATTCCTATTTGCAAATCAATTTCAGATCTACTGGTCTGCAAATATAAGAGGTTGTTATTTTATTTGCTAATTAAAACCATCTCCTTAAAATTTTGCTTTCCTCCCTCATTTGAATAACAAAGAGAAACAGAGATAGAACCACATCTGTGGAATCTTCTCAATTATTCCCGCGTACGGTGTGGAGGGAAAAGAGGAGACAGCGTGAGCATGACACACAGACGCTGAGGACCCCGCCGCGGTGCTGCCCGCAGCTGCTCAAAGCCCAGCGCGCAAACGTGTTTCTATTTCTGCTCTCAGTGAAGTCTCAGCTCTCCAACCTCAAGTTCAGAGTTGGACCAGGTGCTCACAAAGTTGAATCAGTGTTACCCTGGTCTACACTCATTTTTTAATATACCTTCTTCCTTCTAGTCATCCTCAGCTTCAGTTTTCAACTCAGAAAATGCTGATTACGTTAGAACATCCAGGGTCAAAGAGAAGGGAAGACAGACGGACACGTGGTGGGTTAATGTGAAGCTAATGTGCAGGCCACTCCAGATTCTTAAATGGTCTTGACAATACAGTTTTTTAAACATTTTGAATCCAAACAATGCAATTCGTGATTCCATATTTCCAAACAAGCCGACGAATGTGTTTCTTCCCCTCCTGGTTTCTGCCCTTTGGCCTTTTGGACACCAGTGTTCCCTTCTGACTCCTCTGTCTTGACCTTAGTCAGAGTGAAGACAGAAAACCCCGCAGATCTGACCGTGATTGCAATTTCTCTGTTCTGACAGACATGTCGTGTGCATTTCCTGCGTGAGAAATCCCCTTTCCAGAGGCAGGGACAGCCCTGGATGGAGGATTCTGGCTTGTAGCTCATTTGTTGATTTGTTATGTGTGAAAGTCTGAATAAGAAACCTCCAGGAGACAGTTCTCTGGAGCGGCAGTGGTGGGCTTTGGATGAGATTGCCCAGTTCTGCAAGTTCTTTCCATTTTATAAAGGGCAAGCGGGGCAACTGGGGAGAGTTGGGTGGCATCTGGAGATCAGGGGGCATGGGTGGCGCACGTCTGTGTGTGTCCCTCCTCCAAGGGCAGCAGGAAGCCACCTTGTCCACTCACAGCCTGTCCATGAGTAAGACGGGTGGGACTGACCCCACCTAGGTGTCCGTGACCCACCCTTGATTCCAGCAAGGCTGGCTGACGTCATGGCTTCCTCCTTCAGCGTCGCAGCCAGTTCGTCAGCAGGTCCCTCTGAGGGCAGGAAGCATCAGTGCCGTTTCGTGCCTTGCCAGGAGCCAGCTGTGCTGGACCCGTAACTGTCACTTTCCCATGAAGCCCTCAAGACATTGCTGCGTTGTCACATGACGACTGTCATATCCACGTTGTAAAGATGAGAAGCCCGGAGCTCACAGGAGCTAAGCCGTTTGTGCGGGCGGCTGGGCAGGGCCCCTGCCTCCTGCTCCCATACAGACTCTGAAGCTCTCCATCCTCCCAGACTATTGTGGCACCTTCCAGGCTGATGTCCCGATTTCCAGAGCCTCCTACTCTAAATCCTCCCTCCACCATTGCCAAAAGCAATTTCCGCTTGAAATCTTTAAGCCATCAAGCTCCAAAGCCTTGGCCAAGGCTTCCTCTCCCTTTATTCTGACCCCTTCCTCCTCCTGGTCGCCTCCCCCCAGCTCCCTTTCACTCTCCTCATCATTCCTGGGAAAACTGCCCCTCAACTTCCGTCATGCACCTGGCCCCCCTGGGAAGCCATAGCCTGCCCCTTTCCCAAGGACTTCCCAGTGCCTTCCCCTGCCCACACCCTGCCCACCTGGGAGACAGACGCGCCCACCTTCTGCAGAGTCTGCCCTGAGCTCTGGGGACACAGGGAAACCTCCCTTGTCCGTATCTCTAGTGGCCCTGGAGACCTCTGCAGTGTTGAAGCAGTCATTTGTTGGAGAACTGCCCCAGGGGCTTGGAGTGTGGATACCAACTCAGGCAGAGGCTGCACGGAACAGTCCCTCCCATTCGGGGGAGGGAATCTAGAACCTCTGTGGTTAACCCTGCGTATTTGTTTGCTTGTTTGTTTCTTTGATGTACTGTTCTATTTTCTCAGAGATTTTCTTGACTTTTATCTCCCAAATGTTCTGTTGAACACTTTTATCTTAGCAATCTCATGTTGTTGTTTCATTAAAAAAATTGTCAAAAGGAGCACTTTTATTTTCTGTTCCTTTTTCATATCATCTTCTTCTTGTTTCAAAAATGAACTTATCTTCTCACTGTGAAGATAAACATTCTTTGTTAGGATATTTTTGTTCCTAAATTATTTCCATTTTTTTTAGTCTATTCTCAAGAGTTCATCCTCAGGCTGGCATTTTGTGCCCCTTTTTTTCTTCTCTACCCCTTGCCTTGATCATCTTCCAGGTTAAAAAAAAATCTATGTTTAAAATCTGGGTCTCTGTAGTTTTTGTATTCCAAATATGACTGAACTTAGAAAAAAAATTATGGGTTTACGTCATCGTTAATTTACTTACTTCCATTATATATGTAGCCGATCTAGGCTTCAACGGTAAACTGAATTAGGTTATAGAAGGTGGGTATTAAGATGGCTAATTCGCGATCATTTATACAGACTACAGTTCATGCTGTGACATGGTCCTGTTCATTTTAACTAGATTTTCGTGGAGCAGACATTACCAAAGTGTACCCAGGTCCCAGCTGCCTTTGATTCACAATGAGCCCACCTTGGTCCCTCTGGTCAGACCTGCCTGGGGTCAGGGTGCCTCCCACAGAGCTTGGGAAGTATTGTGACACTGGGCACCCTGTCCTTACACTGCAGCAAGTCCACCATGTCCAAGGCATCAGAACTCTGGGTAACATCCTTGCTAGGAGAAACTGTGACCCGCAGAAAGAAGCAGAGGACAGAAACTCTGCTGAGGGGACAAGGGGCAAAGTGATTTACAGCTCCAGGATATTCAAACATCCCCTTAGACAAAGCTCAGGAGGTTGAGTAGTCATGCAATCCAGACATATATATGTATATACGGAGACATATATAATCCAGACATATATGTTTATGGAGACATATGTAATCCAGACATATATATGTATGGATAAATATATAATCCAGACATATATATATATATATATATATATGTATATATAGAGAGACATATATAATCCAGATATACATTATATATGAAGACATATGTAATCCAGACATATAGATAGATATGTATACATATGTCTATATATATATATATATATACACACACACACATACATATATGTATTTTTTTCTCCCTCAAAATTGTGGAAGAAGTTGGGTAGTGAAGAGACCTTGATGCAGGCGTATTCCAGCTCTAATTGGCTGCTTGAGCCTGGGAAAGGAATCTGGCTTCTCCAGGCCTTTCAACTGGGGACTCAGGAGCAGCTCACCTACTCCTCAGTGTCATGCTGCTGAGTGTGGTCTGGGGAAGGGGTGGCATGAGGCGATACTAGGCAGCATGCCCATCTTGACGTTCCCACTCTCTTACTTCCAGGAATCCACTGTTCCCCCCAGCTAAGACGTCATATTAGGAACTAAGACTTCCACAAAAAGCAGCCGCATCAGGAGCTTTAAAAAGGAAGGCAGGAAGAGACATCAGCTCCGATTCCGTCCTCATCTGCTACCTACCCCTCTACTTGCTCTTCAAAGGAGACTTTGAAGAGAACTTTTTTTGAAGACATCTTTATTTGCCCAAAGTGGAAAGAGTGATCTCATTAGACCCAGAGCTGTGATTTCACTTTAGCTTCAGTGGGAAGCATCGGTGAGCTCCTTGGTAACAAAGCCCACGAAACACACATGTGTTCGCTATGGCAAGTGGGTGTCGGCAGGACCTCTGTTTCAACGCTACATAAACATGCAGCTCCACACTGCAGACTTTTGAAAAAGAATGTACATTTGACTCCATTTCAAGTTGAGGAGAGTTTAATGAACATCCACTTGTGGTGAGTGTGTTGGCTTCTTTCCTTGGGGGTGTGAAAATACATATGTGTAGCACATGTGTGCATGTGGGTGTGAGGGCATCCCCCTTCATGGAGCAGCCAGTCTTCCTATGGAGACGAGACTACCTCGCATCTGATCATCAGCAGTAATCCCAATAATCTTAATAAAAGCAGCAGCTTACACGTACTGGGCAGTTACTGTGTACCGTGTTCTGACCAAGGAGCATTGCAGGGCTTGCACGGTGACTGCACAGAGGACATTCAGTGGATAAATGTTAGTTTCTGTTACATCAGATTTTGCTGTGTTTAGTGTTGTGTTCCTGGAAGGAGACAGCTCCTATTTGACCAGTGACTTAAAAGGCCTAAAGTATTGAGGCAGGCTCCTCACTGTCCTCTTGGATAGGCCTCATTACCATGGACATTTCAACTCAGCAGGGTGGAAACAGCCTAAGACCACTCCAAAGCCAGCCTCCGCCTCCTGCTCAGTTCCTGCAAGATTCCCACTGCAGCCCGCATCTGCCAGGCTGCCTGATACCTTTGCAGCTTTGCAGGTAGCACGTAGGCACTACGCGGTGATAAAGGACACATGGATCATGTCACTTTCATCTTCCTGAAGGCTTGCACCGCGTGAAGTTCACCATCAGGCAGTCACAGAGACCCTTCAGATCTGGGCAAGACCAGTCTCTCTGGAAATGAGGCCCTGAGTGAGACAAGATTTTTTGCCCAGTTGGCTTCCATTATTATTCTAATTGAATTGCTAACTTTTGAAGTTAGCAAGGTTTGTTCCTTCATGCTCCTTAACTTTACACATCAGATAGCCGCTCTGAATGTCACTGCTAGAGCAATTGGAAGTGACTTTTCAAATGAACAATAAGCTAGTTAGATTCCTCTGTGGCAAGCATGTCACAGCTTCCTTTACCCCAGGTCCTAAAAGCTCCTGCTAATGGTTTCCTATGTTATTACACGAATGTGCCTGGGGCTGGTCTACTGGGAAATGGATCTGTAATAAATATGCCAACAGCGGTGAAGGACAAGAAGCTGGGATCTCTGCCCCTGGGCCCAGGGGACTGTGGCACAACACAGCTCCAGGGCACCATGTGCCAGCCCTGCTGCATCTTTCTGGGGTGGGTTTTGATGGTGAAAGAAGAATTATTGATCTTAATGAGGCTTCCTTGCACATTCATCAAAACTGTTGTCGCATTTGGTCAGAGGCCTCACATGGGGCCCTGGCTAGGGTGAGCCTTAGAAGGAAAATTAAGCAATTAAGCAAATCCAATTGCCTGGAGGCACGCGGGCCCACAGACCAGACTTCAGCCGGAAAGCAAGAGCACTAATGGGGCTGCAAAGCCTGAATCTGTGGCACCAGCACTTTGGACTCACCCAGGGCGACAGGTCTAGAGGGAGGAGTGTCAGTTTCCTAGCACTGCTGCCACAAATCACTGTGAGCTTAGCGGCTTAAAACAACACAAACCTATGATCTTATGGTTCTGGAGGAGGAAGTCTGAAATGGGACTTACGGAGCTAAGCGGAGTGTCGGCAGGAATGTGCTCTTCTGGAAGCAAGCCTATTTCCTTGCCTCTTTTAGTGTCTGGAGGTTGTCTGTCTTCCTTGATGTGATCACATCATGACATCCAATCTCTGCTTCTGTCCGATTTCCAGTCTCTTTGACACTGATCCTTCTGCCTCGAATTATAAGGACCCTTGTGATGACATTGGGCCCCTTCAGATAACCCAAGACAATTTCCCTGTCTCAAGATTCTTAAGCTGGAAGTACCAGCCAAAGCAATCAGGCAAGAGAAGGAAATAAAAGTCATCCAGACAGGAAGTGAAGTCAAGGTATATCTCTTCACTGACGATATGACTCTATACCTAGAAAACCTTCATGACTCCACCAAAAGTCTCCTGGAACTGACAAACAACTTCAGTAAAGATCCAGCACACAAAATCAATGTTGAAAAATTAGTAGCATTTCTATACACCAATAATGTTCAAGCTGAGAGCCAGATCAAGAAGGCAATCCCATTTACAATACCACACACACACACAAATACCCAGGAATACATCTAACCAAGAAGGTGAAACATCTCTATAAGGAGAACTAAAAAACATTGCTGAAAGAAATCATAGATAACACAAAAAATGGAAAAGTTTTCCATGCTCATGGATTGGAGGAATCAATATTATTAAAATGACCGTATGACCCAAAGAAATTTGCAGATTCAATGCTATTCCTATTAAACAGCCAACATCATTTTTCACAGAATTAGGAAAAGTTATTCTAAAGTTTATACAGAACCATAAAAGAGCCTAAATAGCCAAAACATTAAGCAAAAAGAACAAAGCTGAGGCATCCCATTACCCAACTTCAAACTATACTATAAGGCTATAGTAACCAAAACAGCATGGTACTGGCACAGAAACAGACACTTGGACCAATGAAACAGAATAGAGAACCCAGAAATAAAGCCACACATCTACAACCATCAATGACTTTGATTTTTGACAAAGTTAAAAAAAAAAGCAATAAAGAAAGGACTCCCTATTCAATAAATGGTGCTGGAATAATGGACTAGCCCTATGCAGTTGAATGAAACTGAACTCCTGCCTTTCACCATATATACAAATTAACACAAGGATTAAATATTTAATTATAAGTCCCCAAACTATATGAATCCTAGAAGAAAACCTAGAAAACACCATTCTGAACATCAGCCTTGGGAAATAATTTATGACCAAGTCCTTAAAAGCAATTGCAACCAAAATGGACAAGTGGGACCTGTTCTAACTAAGGAACATCTGCATAGCAAAAGAAAGTATCGACAACAGAGTGAGCAGAACAGCCTACAGAATAGAAGAAAATACTTTCAAACTATTCATTTTATAAAAGTCTAGTATTTCCAATTTAGTGGGAACTTAAATAATTGGACAAGCAAAAAGCAACTCCATTAAAAAAGTAAGCAAACGACATGAACAAACAAACACTTCTCAAAAGAGGACATAGTAGCAGCCAAGAGACATATGAAAATATGCTCAAGATCACTAATCATCAGAGAAATGCAAATCAAAATCACAATGAGATACCATCTCACATCAGTTAGAATTACTATGATTAAAAAGTCAAAAAATAACAGATTCAGGTGAAACCGTAGAGAAAAGGGAATGCTTAATGCTTATTCACTGTAGGTGAGGATGTGAATTAGTTCAGACACTGTGGAAAGAAGTTTGGAGATTTCGCAAAGAACTAGAAACATCACCATCATTTGATCCAGCAATCCTATTTCTGGGTATATACCTGAAGGAAAATAAAGTATTCTACCCAAAAGATGCATGCGCATGTATGTTCATTGCAGCACTATTCACAGTAGCGAAGACATGGGGTCAACCTAGACACCCGTCAACAGTGGATTGGATAAACAAAATGTGGCACATATATACCATGGAATATTATGCAGCCATAAAAAAGAATGAGATCATGTTCTTGACAGCAACATGGATGTAACTGGCAGCCATCTTCCTAAGTGAATAATTGGGAGACAGGAGGGTCAGCATCAGTGAGATTGGAATAGAAGGCAAAATATCGCATATTCTCACTTATAAGTGTGAGATAAACTTTGGGTGCTCATGGGCATAAAGATGGCAACAATAGACAGTAGAGGCTACTAGACAGGCGGAGGGACAGAGGAAGGGGAACAAGGGTCGAGAAACTAGCTGTTGGGTACTATGCTTAGTACCTGAGTGATAGGCTCTTTAGTACCCCCAAACCTCAGCATCAAGCAATATATCCATATAACAAACTTGCACATGTATCCCCTGAATCTAAAATAAAAGTTCAAATGATTTTTTTCAAGGGGAAAAAAAAAAACCCTTAAGTTAATCGCATCTGCAAAGTCCCTTTTGTTATGGAGGGTCATATATTTACAGGCTCTGGGGATTGGAATGTGGGCATCTTAGGGGCCATTTTTCTCTCTCTATAGGAACATCATCCTAAATGAGAGGACAGAACTGCTCCATGTGGGAGGGGAATTACAGGAAGTGAAGCTCTGTGTTAGTCACAGGGGTCTCCCTGGGACCTCTTGGGGAGAGGGGACAGGAATAGGAAAAGCACAGGCTCTAAAACTCAAGGCAGGGTCTGTGAGAATGAGCATGAGCGTGAGCTCTAACACCCACATCAGACTTCACTTTTGTGCACTCTGTCTCAGTTATTAGGGCCAGCTCACTGGATGCGTGCCATTTTCATTCCAGTTTATAAAAAAACCAAATGAGGCCATGAAATGCTGAGTGACTCATCCAAGACCACAACTCTGTACACATCTGTCAAGGTGGTGGGGTCTGCAGACAAATCAAGGCCAAAATGCCCATCTTTCCATTTTGAGGTGAATTCAAATATTTTAGAATGAAGAACGCCTTCCAAAGAAAGGTGACATTTTTCATGATCACTTTCCCACATGAAAGACTTCACTGAAGGAGCCAAAGAGTTGGGACCCTCAAGTGCCGGGGAAGACGTTCTTCCTGTGATGCAAAGATCTTTAAACCATGATTCATGAGGCCAACAATCTCTTGCTGACTCTTTTAAGTGTAAATCAACTTGACAATGCACATTCTCTGCCTCATGTGCTCTTCAGACCCAGCCTCTTCACAGAATGCTGCTTTGTGATGTAAGCTCTGGACAATGCAAGCTGTGGAGTCTGATTAATGTGCCACGTGTCAGCAGGAGGATCAGAGGTTGTGTGTGTGCATGCCTTAGTGTGGTGGCATGTCATCCCTGAGGTTCAGAGCCCTGGGAGTCCCTTCCCTACAGAGAAAAAGGAGGGGGAAGCACAAACTCCACTGAAAAAAGGAGAAAATGTCAAAGGAGAATTTACTTAGCATGAAACATTTTCACGACCCAAAAAGATAAGGGATGTTGGGATGAAGAGAAGAAAGGAGTCAGGGACAAGCATGAGCTCCAGGGTGGGTGGGCACAGACCCTTCCTCCCTCCTCACCTGGGAGGAAGTGAACATGCCCTTGGCTCCTGGGTCTGTGCAGAGCTGCCCTTCATCATCAATACATTGTCCCCAAACGAATAGAAACTTCCAGGTAAATCTACAAATGTGTGGGTTAGCTGCCCTATTCAATGCAGACTCCAGATCTAAATGCTCTGCTTCTCTGGGCTTGGGTTTCATTGTTCACACCACTAAGCCTGCCTGCACCCAGATCCAAAGGCACCTTGGCCAAGCACCTAGTGCCAGGGAAGGACCCTGGAGACAGGGTGGGCTGAACAGGAGGCTCCCTAGAGCTGCTTCTAAGAGCAGAGTCATGCTAAGGAGAGTGAGGGTCAGTGCTCAGGGACCTGAGCTATCATTGCTCCAGGTGTGGGGCTGGGGCAGGAGAATGCAGGAACAGTTCAGGAGGCAAAGTACTGTGCATCAAGAAGCTCTGGCAATGTTGGGCAGCTGAGCCCCTAGGGGTAGGGCATCTGTTTATTTTCTAAAAAGCGATATTTGAGAGCAAAAACGGGGTGTGATTCACACTCACCCATGAGGGGCTATACCCATATGGATGCTGCAGATGGAAGAAAGGGACCCAGGACCCCAAATCCCTGTGTCTCATCTACTTCACAGGCAGGGGCAGACACTGCTCTGTCCACATGGGTACCAGAGGATGGGTGGTGCACTGGTAGGATGTACTTTATAGTATTAGATCTTAAGTAGGAAGAGCTCACACTTGGAAAACCCTGGAAGTCCCACCTCTGAGAACTTATGAGTTAGTTCTTGTCAAGACTTAGAAGACTAGAAAAATTAGTCTGAGGAAAAGACTCATCAGCTGCAAGTGGAAGTGATCTAAACATCATGAGTGACTGACAAGACAACCTAAACGCTTCTATTGACCAGAGTCTTGATGTGGTGAAGCAACCATGCCACAGGTTTTCTGAGTGAGTGAGTTCTATTTCTACTTGGGCTGTAGAATGCTGCCAGAGAACACTGTTCCTATTATAACCACCAGAAGATGCCACATAATCTGTAAGATCATAATTTTTCTTGAGAGTGAGGTTACAAGGCAAACAGGTGAACTGAATCACAAAGGGTGACAAGGCCACTGAGGAGCGTTAGGACACATAGATCGTTTCATGTTTGGCAAAGTTTAAGAAGGGTTACCATAAAAACAAACAAAAGAAACAGTTGAAATCTAATGGTTTATTAAATGCTGAGTATGTATATATTGGGTTGAATGGTGGTCCCCCAAAAGACATGTCCATGTCCTAACCCCTAGAAGTTGTCATTTTCTTTGGGAAAAGGGTCTTTCAGATGTAATTAAGGATCTTGAAATGAGTACATCATTCTAGAATATTCAAGTGGGTCCTAAATCTACTGCCAAGTGCCCTAATAAGACATACAGAGGAGAAGATGGTCACAAAGGAAAAGGCAACATGAAGACAGGCAGAGGTAGGAGTGATGTGGCCACAAGCCAAGGAAGCTGGCAAACCCAGAAGAAGCAAGGAGTGAGTTCTACACTAGAGCCTCTGTAGTAATGGGGCCCTGCCGACACTTTGATTCTGGACTTCTGCCCTCCAGAACTGAATGAGAATTAAGTTCACTGTTTTAAGCCACTAAGTGTGTGAAACTTTACTGCCACCTTAATAAACCAATACAATGGGCTGGCATGACAGCACAGGATTGACATAGGAGGCAGGACTCTATATCAGACGAGATTGAAGGCTGGCTGAAATGAGGGAGGAGGTACTCAAAGCACCTCTCCATAAGACATGCCCACCAGTGCCATGACAGTCTACCATGGCCATGGCAATGCCTGGAGGATACCACCCCTTTCCACGGCAAGGACCTGGAAGTTACCACACTTTTCTAGAAATGGCTGAATAACCTTCCCCTTAATTTGCATGTAATTGCAAGTGGGTATAAATGTGACTGTAGAATGGCCCTGAGAGGCTGCTCTGGGCACACTGCCTGTGGGGTTTGCGGAGCAGGACCTCTGCTTCTGCTCTACACTGTGCCTTCAAGAAAAGTCGCTGTCCAACACCAACTTGCTCTGGAATTCTTTCCTGGGTGAAGCCAAAAACCCTCCCGGGCTAAGCCCCAGTCTTGGAGCTTGCTTGCCCTGCATCAGAATCCCTGGCAATTATAGACACAAGGGAGCCTGCAATCACTCACTAACTTTTTTCTATGGACCTTTACCGAGCACTTTTGTGAAAGATCAGAAAGAGGGGAGGAAACCTGGGAGAGTCTGTATCAGTGGTGCATAGATACAAAACCCTGCCTGCATCATGGACTCATGTTCAATATGTAGCAAAAGCCATCCTGGGGAAGGACAGCTCCCAGAACTCAGTAAAAGATGCTCTGTCTGTCAGGGAGGGGAGGAAGCAAAAGCCATGCTCCCTACAGGAGGGGCTGGAACCTGACTGAAGCACAGCATCCTGCACCGATGCAAGCAGGAGCCTGCTACCTATTGCTAAAGGAGGATTAGGAAACTCTCTTTCTCCCTAGACCCTCCCAGACACTAACAAAGAAGAATTTGGTTGTCAAGGGGGAGAGTCAGGGTTGCTGCCCAAACCCTACCTTGGAAGGCTAGGTGCACACCTGTGACTGAGGCTGGAACAACAGAATTGAGAAACCTCTCCTGACCCTCCCCCAGGGCTTGCACCAAGTGACAAGCGTAGCAGGCTGTGATGAGAAGATGTTGTAACTGGAGAAAGCCCTTCTCTGTGGTGCACGTGCACAGGGAACATTGAGATATGAAGGCATAGCGGAGATATAGAGGGAAACCCTGTGCTATTCTAGGCCTAAGTAAGCACAGGGAAGCAGCAGCCCTTCAAAGAAGAAATTTGAAGTCTGTGCCCACTGAAGGTAACTCTATGAACAAAATATCATCAGAAGACGCATGCTCATTTCTAGGCATGATTACTATTTAGATCAGTCTCTACTGTTATTTTACATAGAATTTTCCACATTAAATAAAAAATTATGTAATACACAAAAAGGTATGAAAGATGACCATTGTTAAGAGACAAGGCAATCAGCAAAATCAGACCCTGAGATGATTAAGATGTTGAAAATATCAGACAGGGATTTAAAATTACTGTAATTACTATTATAGAAGATCCAGGATAAGATAGGCAACACTTACTAACACAAAGAAATAAATACTATGAAAAAGAGTCAAATGGCAGGGCGCAGTGGCTCAAGCCTGTAATCCCAGCACTTTGGGAGGCTGAGATGGGAAGATCACGAGGTCAAGAGATGGAGACCATCCTGGTCAACACGGTGAAACCCCATCTCAACTAAAAATACAAAAATTAGCTGGGTTTGGTGGCATGCACTTGTAGTCCCAGCTACTCGGGAGGCTGATGCCAAAGAATAGCTTCAACACAGGAGGAGGAGGTTGCAGTGTGCTGAGATTATGACACTGCACTCCAGCCTGGTGACAGAGTGAGGCTTTGTCTCAAAGAAAAAAAAAAAAGAGTCAAATGATGAAAGTGATGGAGATTAAAAAATATATACCATAGCAGAGGTGAAGAATTGCTTTGACAAGGTTATCAGAAACGTAGAGCCATCAGAGGAAAAAAATGTTATTGAAGTTAACCAGTAGGAATTATCCAAGCTGAAATATAAAGAAAAAAAAAGAGTAGAAAAAAAATAACAAAACAAAGCACTCAAGAGCTGTAAGACAATATCAAACAATTTACATACATGCCATTGTAGTCCCAAGAAGAGAAGAGAGAGAAAGCAAGACAGTGGGGCAGGAATAAGATTTGTGTGACAGTAGTTGATAATTTACTAAAATTAAGGAAAAATAGCAAGAAAACCCCTGAAGATCAAAGAGGTTCAGATATACACACCAAGATATATTTTACAACAAATAAAAACAAAAGATAAAGATAGGATCTTTTTAAAAAAAGACTGAAGAAAAATACACATTACATGCCGAAGAACAAAGAGCTAAAGCAGATTTCTTATTAGAAATGTTTTAAGCCAATAGACGATGGAGTGACATCTTTGAAGTACTGAAATAAAATGTTGCTGTCTACCCAGAATTCTGTATAATACGAAAATATCTTTCAGAAGTGAAAGCAAAACAGGCTTTTTAAGATTAGCAAATAAAGTGTGTGTTTCCTATGTACTTGCACAATAAAAAATATTCAGGAAATTTCTTTGGGCAGAAAAAGGTATTGTACCAATGATACCGAATGCCTATTTGTGTCTATACAAATAAATGAGGAATGCCAGAACTCATAAAAGTGACTAATCATAAAAGATATTGTTTACTTACATTTTAATCTTTTTCAGAGATGATTGACTGTCTAAGATAAAAATGTAACAATGGTAAAATTCATAACATATGAAGAATCAAAATGCATGACAACAAAAACATAAAGAATGAGGAGGAAAGGGGAATACATTATTGTGAGGCTCACATGCTACACGTGAGAGGGTATAACAGTATTTGAAGATAGATTGTGATAACTTTAAGATGCATATTGTAAACTCTAAGGCAACAACAGAGGGAGAAGGAGAGAGAGAACATTGTAGAAATAAACCAATTATATGGTAAAACTGAATATACAGCAATATTTAATACAAAAGAAGACAAGAAAATAGAAAAAAGGAAGAGTGCAGAATGAAAAAAATGGTAAACAAGTTATACATTGACATTCAACCCTATAAGCAATTACATGCAGATGCTCCAATTAAAAGGCAGAGACTGTAAAACTGAAAAGAAAACAAGACCCACTGTATGATTAAAAAACCCAAAACACTTTAAGTGCAAAGACTTAGAAAGGTTAAAAGAAAAAGTGTAGGAAAAACACAGGTTCAGATGGCTTCACAGATATATATTACCAAACATTTAAAGAAGAAATAATGCCAACCCTATGCAATTATGTAGACACCAATCCAAACGAAGCTGAAGTGGCTACATTAGTATCAGCAAAACTAAAACTCAACATAAGAAATATTACAAATTAAAAGAAAGACCTTATAAACCACTTAGCCAATTTATCAAGAAGATATCACAATCCTAATTGTCCGTAGGGACACTTAGCTTCCAAATGCATAAAGCAAGAGCTGAGGGAACGGAAATGGTAAATGGACACAACCCTAATGATAGCTGGAGAGTCCCACACTCTTCTCTCAGCAATTGATAGAAAAAGTATGTGACATAATCAGGAGGAGGTCGAAGATCAGAAAACCAACACCAACCAACTTGCCTTAACTGACGTTTCTCAGAACACTTCACTATCTTCAGAATGCACAGCCTTTTCAGGTGTACACAGAATATTCACTAAGATAGAACATAACATTAAGAGGACTGAATTCATCACAAAGTGTATTTTCTGACTACAATTTAGTCAATTCAGGAATGAATAACAGAATGATATCTGGAAATCCCGCCAATAGTTGGCTGGTAAGCAGCAAATAATTCTTAGGTGAAAGAAGAAATATAAAATGAATTAGAAAATGATTTGAGTTAAAAAATAAAAATAAAACATATCAAAATGTGTAGAATGCAGGTGAAGCACGGCTTAGATGGAAATTTATATCCTTAACTGCTTATTTTACAAAAGGGTAAAGGTCTGAAATTACTAAGCTTCCACCTTAATAAATTTCAAAAAGAGGAGAAAATTAAACCCACAGCAAACACAAAGAAGAAAACGATAAAGAGCAGAAGTAAAAAAAAGAAACATAAAATAATAAAAATATCAATAACCCTTTATCCAGACTGAATAAGAAAAAAGTGAGAAAACACAAAGTATCAGTATTAGAAATAAAGCAGATCCTATAGAAATTAAAGAGATAATAAGAAAATGTTATGAACAACGTTATGACAATAAATTGGATAACTTAGATGAAACAGAACAATTCCTTTAAAAACACAAACTACCAAAATTTACTCATGAAGAAATAAACCACTTAAATAAATCTACATCTATTAGAGAAATTGAATTTATAGCAATTTAAATGTATTTGGATTCTACAAGGAAAAACACAGGTCCAGATGGCTTCACAGATATATATTACCAAACATTTAAAGAATAAATAATGCCAACCCTATGCAATTGTTTTCCAGAAAATAGAAGTGGAGGAAACACTTCCCGAATCATTTTATGAGGCCAGCATTACCCTGATACCCAGATTAAGAAAAGGCATTACCAGAAAAAAAAAAAAAAAATGAACCAACCAAAAAACTAAGTTAGACACAAAACTCTTAACAAACTATTAGCAAATGAAATCCAATAATATATGAAAGTGATAATATGTCATGTTCAAGTAGGGTTTATCCTGTGGATGCAAGGTTGTTTCCTTTGAAAATCAGTAAGCACAATTCGCCATATCAACAGACTAAAAGTGAAAAAATGATATGATCAACTTAATTGATGCAGAAAGAACATTTGGCAAATTTCAAAACCCATTCGTTATAAAAATTCATAGAAGACTAAAAATAGGGGGGAACTTCTTTAACCTGTTAAGGAGCATCTGTGAAAAGCCTACACCTAACATCATACTTCATGGCAAAAGACTGAATACTTTGCTGCTGTGATTGGGAAAAAGGTGAGGATTTCTGTTCTCACTATATTCACTTTTCAACATTGTACTGGATTCCTCTCCACTGAAATAAGGCAAGAAAAAGTAACAAAAGGCACACAGATGAGAAAGAATAAAAATTCTTTATTCATAGGCAACGTGATTTTCTATGCAGAAAACCCCAAGAATTTACACAGAAGCTGGTAGAACCGTGAGTGAGGTTAGCATGGTCACAGGATACAAAGTCAGGATACAAAAACCAGTTTAATGTCTGTATCCTGTCAATGAACAGCTGAAAAAGAAAACATTAAAAGTGCTGTTTAGCACTGCACTAAACCAAAAAACAAACAAATAAAAATAAATACTTGGGTGTAAATCCAAGAATCACAAATAAGAGTTAGAATTATTGAGTAAAACTAGGATCAAAAACAGGGTAGTCACTTGGTCTCAAGGTATCTTCCCACAAGAGTCTTACTAATTCGGAATTAGCAATTTCCACACTAAAGGAAAAGGGGTAACCTTATTGCAGAGAAAACTAGCATTCACCTAACCCAGTTATCAGAGCTGCATTGGCAGTAATAACACATTCTACATACATTATATCGCTTCTGTGGCATTCTTACCCAAAATGCATAACCTCATTACGCTCATGAAAGAGCATCAGATGACCTCAGCTTGAGGGTGATTCTTTAAAATCACTGGCCAGGACTTGCCAAAAGTGTCAAAAGTATGAAAGACAAAACAAAAACAAAACCAGAATCTGAGGGTCTGTTCCAGATTATAGGAAATTTGACAGTTTTGTTCAATGTGGCACCCAGGATTAAATCCTGGACTAGGAAAAAAAAAGTGCAAAAACAGGAAAATCTGTTTAAGTCTATAGATTAGTTCCTAATATCATATCCATGTTAATTTCCTGATTTCCACCACTGTACTATGGCTTTGTGAGATTATGGGAAACTGAACGAAGGGGGTACGAGAACTCTCTGAACTATTTTTGTAATTATTATGTGAATCTAAAATTATTTCAGAATAAAAACGACACTTGGTAGAAAAAAAATCAACATCATTAGTCATTAGAGAAATGCAAATTAAAACTACCAGGAGATACTGTGCTCCTACTAGAATGGCTGGAATTAATAAGCCTGATGCTAGCAAGTACTAACAAAGATGCAGAAGAACAGAATTTGTTTCCCGTCTTTACTGTGGTGAAAAAGACACATCTATCGCATTTACAATGTTGCCGCCACTAGCGCTATATATTAATAGTTCCAGGGTGTTTTCATCAGCACACATGAAAACCCTGTGCCCACTAAGCAGGCACTCTCTAGTCCCCTCTAGTTTAACATGTACCCAGGATTTGTTTTAATCCAGGGAAATAAGACACGCAGATATGGAAGTGGCTGTCATGAAGGAAGGAGTTTTATACTCACAGGTCCCTGGAAATGGGGGTGGAGTACACCTGGCAAGGGCTCATGGGGAAGCACTGGGGTTGATCAGGAGGCAGAAGTGAGGGGAAAGCGTGCAAGAGATCCTTGATGGTGGTTTTCCCTGGAGAGGCAGGGCAGGGTGAGCAAGCTGAGCATGTTCAGGATTGAAGAGCCGAAACAATTTCAGCAGGCTCTGGGTTATAGGAGTGGTCCCTAGTTGTCAGAATCTGGCCCTGGGGTGATTTAGGGAAGGGTGGGTAGTGTCATGGACTGCAGCAGCCTGAGAGAATGAGGCAGATGGGGATATTGGTTGGTTGGCAAATCAAGACATTCTCTCAGATGACTTGTTTGCTATCTCCAGGAATTAGCGAACCCTGGGGTGGGGCAGTCCCTCCCTGGGTCTGCAAGGACCCAAGATGTCAAAGCACCATAAAATACAGAAAATAAAAAACATGATTAACACACTCCCTCCTTCCAACCCCTGGCAACCACTCATCTGCTTTCTGTCTCCTGGATTTGTCTACTGTGGACGTTTCATAGAAATGGAACCATGTAATACATGGCCTTTTGCTTCTGACTTCTTTCACATAACATACTATGTTCCAGGTCTGTCCATGTTGTGGCATGTGTCGGTACTTCATGCCTTTACATGGCATGGGTGAATAATATTCCACTGTAGGAGGGACCACATCTTGTTATCCATTCATCCATCCATGGGCATGCAGGTGGCTTCTACATTTCAGCAATTGTGAATGATGCTGCTATAGATATTCATGTACACGTTTTTGCTCGAATAGCTGTTTTAATTCTTTGGGTTATATATCCAATAGTATTAATAGGATTGATGGATCATATGATCATTCTACATTTCACTTATTGAGGAACTGCCAAAGTGTTATTCACGGTAGCGCTGCCATTTTACATTCCCACCAACAGTGTAGGAAGATTCCAATTCCTCTACATCCTTGCCAAAATGTGTCATTTTCCAGTTTTTGTTTTTCATTCATTATAGCCATCTGCAGCTGAACTTGTACACATTGCTGGTGAGATACAAATGGTCCAGCCATTCTGGAAAACAGTTTTGCAGTTTCCTCTAAAGGTAAGTGTACACCGTCATGGAACCCAGCAACCACGCAAAGATGAGAGATGAAATTGTCTGCGAGAGACCTCAGAGAGTGAAACTCATGTCTACACATGCAACTTGACTTAAAATAACCCTAAACTGGAAACAATCTAAATGACCATCAGCCAATGAATGGAAAAGCGATTGTAGTATATGCAGACCACGGAATGCTCAGCCCTGAAAGCAGCAGTCTTGAGTACGTGCAACAGCAAGGATGAACCTCCAGGGCACGAGTCTAAGGGTGTGAAGGTGGACGTGAAAGCCTGTTTCCTGCCTGATTTCATTTTTATGACAGTCTTTACACAGCAAAACAGAAGCAGAAGCGAGACCATGGTTGTCAGTGGCTGGGGCCGGGGAGGCACGGGCTGCAGAAGGGTTCAAGAGGACTTGTTGGAGTGATGCAAGTGTTCTCATGGAGATCGTTCCACATATGATCTTGAAATGGATGAATTGTACTGTGTGCAAACTATACCTTTTAAAAATGGCTAATTTTTTTAAAGGTTGCATGCTGCAGCTTGTACAGTGCATCTACTTGTCTGCATGGCAGGTGGAGCGTGAAAACCAGCGTGCAGGTGGAGGGGGTCACAGTGTCTCGAGACACACAAGAGCTGGAGGAAGATGTGCACAGGTGAGAAACTGAGTCAGCTTCTCAGTGTCCGCAGAGGACACACGAGGCTGTTGGTTTTGTTTTTTACTAGGCGTCAACAGTGCCTTCTCCTTCACCTTCTTTCTCTCTTTCTCCTCCTCCTCCCTCTTCATTGAATTGACCCTTTTCCTTAATTTGAGCATAAAGAAAACATCTAGTTGCTTGAAGTTTTCCACAACTTGCATTGTGATTGCTGATACACCAAACTATTGCTTGTGGAATCTTCCTGGAAGAAAACACGATATTCCAGAGTCCTTACATAAATATTTTTTAGAGAATGAAAAATTAGTGTCAATATTTTCCTCCTGTTACATCCAAACCTCTTTAGCTCTGTGCGTGCATCTGCCGGCCCACCTGTGAGGCTTCTGCTGAGCTGCTCAGCTGGAGTCAGTGGAAGTCTGTGGATTTCAAACAGATCAAGTGCACAGGTGACACTCCGATCGGGCAGCCTGTAAGGCGGACACATTTTACATCCATCCTGTGTGGCCCAGGGAAACGAAGGCCACACTCTCACCCTTTCATACATGTTCATGCACTTCTCCTCAGGGGAAAAATAAGTATCTGTCAAATAACACAATAAAGTAGTTTCACTTTCCACTTGGAGTTCAGCTAGCATCTTCTCAGTGAGTAGGCCTGCGCGCCTTTTTGAAGAGGAGGAAGGAAAATCCGTCAGTAGAAGATAAAAGAGAAACTGGAGGAAGAGCCTGGAGGGGAAGCCTGGAGTGGGCAGGCTTTGGGGCTTTGGGGCTTTGCACAGAGGAGGGGGCAGGTGTGGGGCTCCTGCTGCCATCTGTCCATCTTCCCAGGTAGGAGATGAAGAAATAAAGAAGGGAAATGGAGTCAAGGGAAATCATTAAAAACATTTTCAAAACTGTATCCCCAGAAAAGTAACATATCACCCCATATCCCTTCCTACCTACCTACACGCACAGACACACACACACACACACACACACACACAGACACACACACACACTCTCTCTCTCTCTCTCCCCCTCTCTCTCTTTCTCTTTCTTTTCTGAACAAGGACCCTCCATGGTTCTTTCCTGGTCACTTGGGAGAGGCCTGCAGCCCACTCCTAACTGCCCCGGAAAAGAGAAGTTTGCCATACACCCAGAAGTGTTCCCCCAGAAGACCGCTTTGATGTGTTTTTATACTCCAGATATAATCAGGTTTAACACACAAGTTTAATTCCAAGTTTATTGCTTCTTACATGTTAGGTCAAACCTGAGTGTTTATTTAGATAAGTGTTCAGGACTTTTTAAAGTCAAATTTTCAACTCGTGAGTTTAGAGTTTTCTGAAGAACATTTTGAAACATAAACATAGTTTTAATTTAAGATCTGCTAAGGCTCAAAAGTGTCATGGGGAAGGGAGGCCATAATTTCTAATTATAAAGTATTGGGGGCGATAAATTCACATGACCTTTGCAGGAAAGTTTATGACCATGCCACCACAGGGCAGGGACTTTATGAGGGGCCAGGGCATGTGCAGTCACCAAAGGCCCCTGCGTGTTATTTAGAGAGAGTAAAGAAAATCACACTCCCCCATCCCCAGGGCCTGCTCTTTCGACGGCGCCACTGAGCAGCAGAGTGTGATATGCAGCTGAACGGGGATTTCCATTTCTGAAAATACACCCCGGACATTATCATGCTGAGGGAGCCGTAGGGATCATCCACCCAGCCTGTTGCTGCACAGAGGGGAAACTGAGGCCCACAGTGGAGAAGGGAATACCCAAGGCCATCTGCTAACCAATGACAGAAGACAGAATCCAGACTTCTCCCGGCCCCGCTCTTTTTCTCCTCTTCTCCACAGCCTGGTGCTGTGGCTGCTCTCCTTCTCCTTCTCCTTCTCCTTCTCCTTCTTTCTCCTCCTCCTCCTTCTCCTTCTCCTCCTCCTCCTCCTCCTCCTCCTCCTTCTCCTCCTTCTCCCTCTCCTTCTCTTCTTCAACAAGGTCTTGCTCTGTCACCGGGCTGGAGGCAGTGGTGCAATCACAGCTCACTGCAACCTCGACCTCCTGGGCTGAAGGGATCCTTTTGCCTCAACCTCCCTAGTAGCTGTAACTACAGGTGCGCACCACCACGCCTGGCTAACTTTTGTATTTTTTGTAAGATGGGGTCTTATTATGTTTCCCAGGCTGGTCTTGTACCCTGGGCTCAAGTGATCACCCATCTCAGCCTCCCAAAGTGCTGGAATTACAGGCATGAGCCACCGCAGCCGGCATTCCTTTTCTTATATGATAAAAAACAAGTGTTTCAGTTGCCTGCCTTCCTGCTTTCAATTAGCAGCTACATGCAGCAAGAGGTGGTGGGTCCAGGTGAGCTCCCGCCTTAGCCCAAGCCAACTTCTAGATACTTCACAGTCATGGGAAGAGAAGCCAAATGCTGTGGCCCCAGCCTCTCCACTCCCCGCTCGTGACTCCCACTCTGGTGCCCCATCCCCTCCTCACCCACTGCCATTTCTTGTCTGGCTGGGCACTGGGCTGGCTCCATCTTCCAGCTGCATCATTTTTTCCTTAGAATGCTTGTTCATTTCCAGTTGCCTTCAGAAGGAAATCCAAACTCCTAACTGGTCCCACAAGACCCTTGGGAGCCTGGTGCTGCCAGCACCCCCAGTGGATGCACCGTGCTCATCTGCCCAGCACTTCCTCCCATTTTCGGGGCACCAACCTGCCCTTCTTATCCTATCCCATCACGGGAGCCCCAGCTGGAGTCAGGCCAGCAGAGCCCCATGCCTGGTGTCTTTGCCAAGCAAGAGAGGGAGGCTGTTTAATGAGCGCTGCTGTCCTGGGAGGACGTGACCCTGGAGGGTCCCATCTCCTATTGTGCACAGGAAGAAGCGAGGCCCACACACAGAGGGAGGCAGAGCTAAATCATGGAGAGAAAGGAGAGGGCTATAACATCCTTGAAGCTCCTGGATCCAGCTAAGTCTGAAGCCAGCCCAAGCCTGAACTTCCCAAGTAGTGAGCCAATACATTTCTAATAAGCAGGTTCAGGTTGAATGTCTGTTACCTACAACCAAGTGTATGCACACACCCACACACGCACATGCACACACATACACAAAGAGCTGCCAATCAACTTTTTAATGCCAAAACCCTGAATCTGGGCTTGGCCTTGTGACTTAGCCCACAGAACACTGGCACACATGTTAAGAGCAAGAGCATGTGCCGCGGGGCTTGTGCTCTTCCGGCTGCGGCTGGAGTTCTGAGACCATAGCAAGAGCGAGCTCCAGCCGGCCTGCTAGAGAAGCCACGTGCAGGAGCGCCAAGGGGCGAGAGTTGGCCCCTACCACCTCCAGATCTGTGAGAGAGGCCATCGGGCTTAAGCCATGGGATGACCACAGGCACATGAGTGACACCAGGCAGGACTGCCAGAACAAAAACAAACAACCACCCAGCTGAGCACAATCGGAACTGCTGGCCTGCAAAACAGTGAGCAAACACAATGGTTGGCGTTTGAAGGCACTAAATTGGAGGGTGGTTTGTTATGTGGGCGTGACAACAGACATGAGATAGACTGGAAGGGTGTAAGGACATCAGCCACCCGGCTATCCGGGCAGCAGGAAGTTCCAGTTAGGCTCTTGTGTGGGGATATGCACTGTGCAGGGCAGGAGCTGCCGGCAGCCCAGAGTGCTGGAGTGGACAGAGCCAAAGACATAGAGCCCGGGATTGGAGAGATCATGGGGCATGGTCTTTGTCAGACTGGGTGGGCCTTACAGATGTTGGCAAAGACAGGCATTTATACAAAGTGAAATGAGTCCTTGGAGGGAGCAGGGCAGAGGAGGGCTGAGCTCTGCCTGCATCCTGATGACACGGTGGAGCCTGCCTGCCAGCCCTGCATTTCCTGGAACTGGCAGCCCCAGCCAGGGGCTAGATGACTTGCAACTTCTCAAGTGGTGCTGGGTCCTGCCTCCAGCAGGTGCACGTCTCTTTCTATGATGTTAGTTATCATGGACTGGAAGTGCCTGACTCCATTCCTAGGTCAGGGGTTGCAAATGGTGATGTTATAATTCTACCGTCTGTCCTTCATTGTTATCTAGAAAACTTCTGTAGAGCGAAATATTTTCTCATCAACGCTCACATTGCCTGGATGATTCAGTAAGAGAGGCTGATTACATGCATGATTCTTTCCCTTTACTTACCTACTTTTGGGACCATGAGTCCATTTCCTAGCAATAGCCAAAAATTGCCAACAAGTTTTGCATTTGAGTAACATTGAGATTTAAGGCCTTTTACCATCAGTGATACGTTTCTGTCGATTGCAGTTACTTTTCTCATTCATGCTCCTTTATGCTGAAGTGGGGAGACACTTTTCAGTTCCTTCCTGGTCCTTTTGACAGGACCATGGTAGTTATTGATGACTTCCTTGCCTTCCGGTATAGTAAGATGCTGCAGACTTACCTTGTTTTACCCCAGACCGAGGTCAACCATTTCTTCAAGGAGAGACCAAAATCTGAATGCCAGCAGTGCTCCTTGCCAGCGGGTGGCTCATGGTTCTAGTTCTTTTCGGTGGCCAGGGCCAGGAAATACAGACTCAAGTCTGTAACTGATGTTTCAACAAATTTAGAATTACGTGGTTTTACTTAACTTCTTTTGTTTTACGTTTGTACCTCTTTTCTTTGAGGTTGGAGATCTTGATTCCCAAAGACATGAACATAATTATTCATGTGGCTCAGCTCACAATACAGTTTTGGAATAACAATAGCAATTTTATTACTAGAAACATGAATGCTGAAAGGTTTAAGCCTTTTTTTGCAGTTCTTTTTCCCTTTAGAGTATATTTCACTAGGATGTAAGGCAATTATAGTGTTCTAAAGCTATCTTAAATTATTTTTGTTTGCATGATTAAACCACCAATATGATATAAATTTGTTTGATAAGGTACATTTGTTTGATTTTGCTTTTGATTTTTCAGGGATTTCTATTTTTTTTTCATTTTACTTGACTTTACATATATAATTGTATGAACATTTACATGATTCCAGAGTCAAATCTACAAAACAAGATTTATTTGGGAGGACTTGGCTTCTCTCCCAGCCCCCTACACCCTAGTCTTTCTCTGACTCTATTTATGTCTTGTTTGATCTTTTCATTTTCATTTTTAGTTGAAATTTGGTATATATTCCAAGTTTTTAAAAAGTTATGTGAATTTGATGCAAGAACAAATTTGATTATATCTCAATGGCATTTTAAAAATATATACCAGCTGGGCACCGTGGCTCATGCCTGTAATCCAGCACTTTGGGAGGCCAAAGTGAGCAGATCACTTGAGGTCAGGAGTTTGAGACCAGCCTGGTCAACATGGTAAAACCCCGTCTCTACTAAAAATACAAAAATTAGCCAGGTGTAGTGGTGAGCATCTGTAATCCCAGCTACTCAGGAGGATGAGGCAGGAGAATTGCTTGAACCCAGGAGGCCGAGCTTGCAGTGAGCCGAGATTGTGCCATTGTACTCTAGCCTGGGTGGCAGAGTGAGACTCTGTCTCAAATAAATAAATAAATAAATAAAATAAACAAAAATAAAAACGTGTGGCAAAGTCCAGTGTTAGCTCCACTTCACAAGCAGATGTTAGTGATGTCAAGAAGTCAAAGCAACAGGATGGGCAGAGCCCTAGTGTCTGCCTTCTAAACCACAGTCCAGAATCGTGGGTGTCTCACCAGGATTCCATTATGAAGAACAAGGCCCACATTGCTTAGGCAGGAAACGACTTATTAGGAGCTACGACAGAGTCGTCTGTGGAGCTGAATGAGCAGGCCGTAAGTAGAGCTGTCAAGGCTGGTTTCCAAGCCATATTGCAGAGCTAGAGTTGCCGACTCATCACATCCAGAAAACAGTGAATCCAGAACCACCTGGAACCAAGGAGCCGCTCCTGCTGCAGCCAGCTCGGAGCCACAGTGCTCCCGAATCTCTCCATATCCAGTGCTTGGACACCATGCTGCCAAGCAAACCAGACACCTCCACCCTGGGCTGACCAGCGATGTGCAGGCATCTGCCCGTTCCCCTCCACATCCCTGCAGTGTATCTCACCCACCAGGGCTGCCAGGGCCTGAAAAAGGTGATTTTCATCTTCCCATCTGCTGCGATTCAAGAAGGAAGAAGAGAGGCTAGATGGAAAGGAGGATGGGGACTCACACAGGGAGGAACGATGCCAGCAGGAGATGACGCTGTTCAACGCTGCCGGGTTAGCAACGCCAGACACTCGGGGCAAGGCCGCCACCCTGCAGCTGTGCCTTGGGCCCCCCGAGGGATTTCTCAAGGAGATTGTTTCTTATCTTTTTTAAAATGTTGATTAGAATCTATAATATTTCTCTTTTTTCTTGACATATTGGTTGTACATATTTTTGGGGTATTTTGATATCTGTACACGATGCGTAACCATCAAATCAGGATAATTGGGATATCCATCATCTCCAACATTTGCATTCCTTCTGTTGGAAACATTATCTGACTTTTTTTCTAGCTGTTCTGACATATACAATAAATTATTGTTAAGCATAATTTCCCTGCAGTACTGCAGAATGCTAGAACTTATTCCTTCTACATGACTGTATTTTTGTACCCCTTGTCTGCCTCTCTCCCCTCCCCTTCCCGACCTCTGGGAACCACGATCCTCCTCTCCACCTCCATGAGATCTGATTTTTTAGCTCTCACAGGTCAGTGAAAACACGATATATTTATCTTAATGTGTCTGGCTTATTTCACTTAACACAATGATCTCCAGTTCTATTCATGGTGCTGCAGTAACAGGAGTTCATTCTTTTGATGTCTGAATAATATTCCATTGTGTATATACATCAGATTTTTAAATCCATTCATCTGTGATGGAAACGTAAGTTGATTCAATGTCTTGATCATCGTGAAGAGTGCTGTGATAAACACAGGTGCGCAAATACCTCTTCCATATAGTGATTTTCTCCTTCTCCCTTTCTTTCTCTTTCCTTCTTTCTTTCTTTCTTTCTTTCTTTCTTTCTTTCTTTCTTTCTTTCTTTCT
>NW_022436950.1:1608199-1630798 GCF_009761245.1 Sapajus apella | reverse complement strand
TCTCTTTCTTTTTCTTTCTCTCTCTCTCTTTCTTTCTTTTCTCTCTCTCTCTCTCTCCCTCTCTCTTATGGTACTTTAGGTTCTGCGGTACATGTGCAGATCATGCAGGATTGCTGCATAGGTACATACATGGCAATGCGGTTTGCTGCCTCCATCCCCCCATCACCTATATCTGGCATTTCTCCCCATGTTATCCCTCCCCAACCTCCCTACCCGCTGCTGTCCTTCCCCTGGTCCCCCCAACAGACCCCAGTGTGTGATGCTCCCCCTTTTTTTTTTTTTTTTTGAGACAGAGTTTCGGTCTGTCCCTCAGGCTGGAGTGCAGTGGCGCAATCTTGGCTCACTGCAACCTCTGCTTCCCGGGTTCAAGCAATTCTCACGCTTCAGCCACCAGAGTAGCTGGGATTACAGGCACACACCACCATGCCCAGCTAGTTTTTTGTATTTTTGGTAGAGACGAGGTTTTGCCAGGTCAGTCAGGCTGGTCTTGAACTCTTGACCTCAAGTGATCCACCTGCCTTGGCTTCCCAAAGTAACAGTGGGGATTTTTAAAGGAGAATCCTGCCTGTACAGGGTGTGTGCCCTGGGCTTTCGGTTCTAGCTCTTTGTAAGTAGGATTCCATCCTGCTGGTGTCATTGTTGAAATTCAGCAGAAGATTGGCTCTTGGACTTGACATCCAGAAGGTGTTCTGATGCCCATCACCGGGAATACACTGTACTTTAGGACTAGATTTGAGAAGCATCTTCAACCCTGGTTTTTAGGACTGAAAAATGCTTTTACAGTGACCCCCCAACCCCCACTGCTGCTCTATCATGTGGGAATGTGCTGGATGATTGAAATCTTGGCAGGTGGTGGGTGAATAAAGCCAATAATACGTGGTCCAAGGACAGCTTTTTCCCAGGACAGCATGTTTCTAACATTCAGCAATGTGGTACTGAAGACCCCTAGAATCCACAAAGAAATGCTGAAAGTTTGTCAAATAATTCTCAACCCATCTCTGAAAATTTGTGGTTTCTTAAAAGAATGCGTCATGTTCACTGTCACCTCAATCTAAGAGAGAATAATTCAAAATGAAGGCCCCAAGGCCAGTTGGATGGAAAAGTGTTCATGGAGTGCTGTGTTAGCGGGAGCTGCTGCTGCTAATCATATTTGCTTTGCAAAGAAGGAAGTGCTGTTTGACTGGGAGATGCTGGTATCGACCCCTTGATCAGTGTCATTGATTCCGTCATCTGCTGGATTGATTCTGTCACTCAAATATGGGCTGCTCTGTCATCTGCTTTCAGTTCACTAACTTTGAGTAGAGGTAACAACCCACCGCGTCACTGGGAATGGAAACTAGAGCCTTTAACAATGTCTCAGTTTTTGCCTCTTGGCTCCATCAAGAACTTCATAGAGTTAAACCACAAAAGGATCTTCTGAAGAGCTCACGTGGGCTCACCTGTGTAGGCATTTTGACAAAGGGTAGCAACAATGGCATTCAAATGTATAAATTCATTGCTTTATATAGTGCCTGTGAGTTTACCAATTTTTTTTCACATCTAAGCAAGGACACAGTTTATTATCCCAAGAAAGCCCAAAGGCTGTATAATAATTGTGTCTTTTTTTTTTTTTTTTTTTTTGACGGAGTCTTGTTCTGTAGCCCAGGCTGGAGTGCAGTGGTGTGATCTTGGCTCACTGCAACCTCCGCCACCCGGGTCCTGGTTCAAGCAATTCTCCTGCCTCAGCCTCCTGAGTAGCTGGGATTACAGGCATGTGCCACCATACCCAGCTAAGCTTTTTTTGTATTTTTAGTAGAGACAGTATTTCACCATGTTGGCCAGGCTGGTCTTGAACCCCTGACCTCGTGATCCACCAGCCTCGGTCTCTTAAAGTGCTGGGATTACAGGCGTGAGGCACCGTGCCCAGCCTCTACTCTTTTTTTAAGACACAGTCTTGCTAGTCTATTGCTCAGGCTGGAGTGCAGTGATGTGATTGGCTCGCTGCAACCTCTGCCTCCTGGATTCAAGAGATTCTCCTGCCTTAGCCTCCTGAGTAGCTGGGATTATATGCATGCATCACCACGCTCAGATAATTTTTGTATTTTTAGTAGAGATGGGCTTTCCCCATGTTGGCCAGGCTGGTCTCAACCTCCCAACCTCAGGTGATACGCCCTCCTTGGCCTCTGAAGTGCTGGGGGATTGTAGGTGTGAGCCGCCGCACCTGCCCCTATTCTTGAAGACTATCCCCAGGTGACAATCCCAGCAGTGTCTTTCTACTGCAGCAGGATTAAAGCCAATCGAATAGCCATCAAATTCGCTGTGAAAACACATCACCTTCTCGTACTTGCTGCCCTAAGGAAAACGTGCAATAGAAGAATCTTTCAGAACACCATGTCATTTTTTTCTAAACAAAGTCGCATGAAACAAAGCACTTTTTTACATATGTGAAAGGAAGCATTGACAGGATTTTCCATACTCAATAATGAATAAGTACTCCAAGAACTGTATTTATTTCAGTGAATATTGCGTGATATTTAACTCAAGTCCAGTGAGCCTGGGTGGTCCTGCAAAGAATGCTCACACAGAGATACATTGTATTACTTAGGGTATTAATAAATTGGCTTTATTAGCCTTATCGCTGACTTAATTTTTAAAAGAAAAAACTCAAACTAAATCAATAACCTGAGTATTATTTCCTAAATTGATGACATTTTCATTTGGGTTTTAATTCAGCAAATCCCCCTCCTCAAAAGAGAAATGTTGTCACTTCCCCAGCTAACTTGCAGGTGGCGTTGGAAACGTTGCTAAATGTCACTGTGCCTCACTTTCTCCTATTTATGAAAGCGGTCACTGCCCAGGTAATGATTCTGAGGGACTGACAGTACAACACAAGACAGATACTCCAAATTCCATTAACAAAGGTTTTCTCCAGCAGCCATCAGTACCAGACTCCAGCACTTCAATTCATTGTTAAAGGGTTTTAAAGTAGAAAAGATATGCCGTGAAGAAAGCGTATCCATACTGTTGAACTGAGCTGTTGGTTCCGACAGGCCCAGGGCGGCTGGGCGTCTCGGGTGAAATCCTCCATGCCCATCTCCGCAGGGCGGCTGGGCGTCTCGGGTGAAATCCTCCATGCCCATCTCCGAAGGGCGGCTGGGCGTCTCGGGTGAAATCCTCCATGCCCGTCGCCCCAGGCAGAGGTGAGCCTGCAACCCAACTTGCACTCCCCTCCCAAAGCGTGCACCGGGCCTCTGGTCCTCAGGGCTATACTGAGCCCTGCGCTGCTCAGGACCAAAGCGGAGCTGTTTTTCTTTCAAATTAAACTCTGAACTCTCTCTGCTGGAGAGAGAGACAGAAAGAGACACACCGACAGAGCCAGAGAATGACACAGGAGCCTGCAGCAGACAGAGAGACAGAAAGACAGAAAGACTGGGGTGGCGAAACAGGCTACCAGGCAGCTCCTCTACTAGTAGCAAAAGCCCTCCCCACCTGGGAAGGGGGAGATGTGGCCATCTGGGTCCTTAGACCCACACAGGGTTGGTAAAAGAGCAGCGGATCGCTGCTGTCACTGAGCGAAGAAGCCAGGGAAAGGCCCGTTCTGGAAAAACAGGCCCTTTTCATCAGTGAAGCCCCAGGAAGGGCCGCGCCCCAGCAGGGGCAGGACGGCTGGGGGCCTGGCTTCTCTCTCTTTCTCTCGTTCCTTAAATTTGTATTTGAGAATTATAAAGAAAGGGATCAGGAAAGCTATTTTGCTGCGCTGGAGGAGCCAGGGGCCTTCCCAGCACGGAGGAAGGAGGGCGGTCAGGCCGGGTGGGGCTGGGTGCGGTGGCTCTGCAGAACCTTTAGTCATCGGACTGTGGGGCCGCGGGTCCAGGGCGCAGGCACGAAGTCACGTGCCTGCGAGGGCCCGCTCCTAGGCGTTCTGCCTTCCTTGACATACTGTTGGGAAAACGGCCCCTAGAACGGCCAGAGCCAGGGCCCGCGGACAGGGGCGCGAATGGCCGGCTCTCTGCCGTCCTCGGGTTTCCCAAGGCGGTGGTCGCGACCCGCGGGCCCCACCTCGCGGCACGCCTGGCTGGCTGGAGGAGCAGCAGAGACCGAGCGCTCTCCGGCCTCGGGTTCAACTCCAGTAAAAGGGCCCAGCCCGCCCTTGATCACGCAGCTTGCCTGACAGCCGGCTCAGGCCCGGGCCTAATTGAGCCCGGGTCACCCGGGAATAGGTTCAAAGGCATCAAAGCCGTAAACCACCTCCAGGCCCAGAGCCAGCGCGGCCTGGCAAACAAAGAGCCCCCAAACCACTTCAAACGCGCTCGCGCTCGGAGTCCAGATGGCTCGGGGCCGGGGTCGGTGCTGTCGCTCGCCGAGGCCGGGCCCCACACTGCAGCCACTCTGCGAGCTCCCGCCCGGAGCTGCCCGTGGGCGCCCAGCGCAGCGGAGGCCAGGCCGGGGCAGCCTCGTGCAGCTCCCCGAGCGCCCTCCGTCCTCTGCTGACCCGCGCAGCCAAAGGTGGAGCACTGAGGCTGGGGCCGCCAGCAGGCGCCCCAACCCGCCCGCGCCTAGCACCCCGGGCAGGGCCAGGCAGGCGGGCGCGCCGGGCACCCGGCGCTCCCGCAGAGGCTCGCTGTGGCGTTGTTTTAAGGCAGTTAGAAGGAAGGTTCGGGAAGGGCGTCGGGCCGGGGCTCCCCAGCAAGCCCGGGTGAGAAACGGTCCCCGACACGCACGCTGGCCCGAGGGGTGGCATCTCTGCGGATCTCGGCGGCACGTCTGTGGGCACGGGCGTCTCCAGGCGTCCCCGGCTGTCCTCACGTTGGCGGTCGGGGCACAGAGACCGCTGCCCGCGCAGCTCTCCAGACCCCAGGCCTGAGCGTGCGGCCCGTGGTGCAGACTCGCGCTTGGGGCGGCCAAGACCCACACAGGTCTAGGAGGCTCCGGCTGTGTCCGCATCTTCGGGGAGCGCATCTGGGGCTGGACTAGCCTCTCGAGCCCCTCACGCCCAGAGAGAGACCCCTCCCCAGCCGCCAAGGCCCAGTGGGGGCCGATTTCCACGCTAAGGCTCAGACAAAGCCAGGCTTGGCCAGGCCTAGGCTGGGGCGGCCGGAGAGTGGCCCGCGCTCGGGGTGGGGGAGCTGGTGGCGGGCGAGGACCCGGCCCCCGGGATGCCCTCCGCGGCCGGGGCCGAAGAGGGAGGCAAAACTGAAAGTGCCGCGCCGGGGGGCGGGGGCGGCCGGCGAAGGCCCCAGAGCTTGCCCTGCCCCCGGCCACCGCGGCCAATCAGCGCGCCGCCCTCGCTCCTGACAACTATTTAGCAACCCAGCCCGGCTAGAGTTTCCAAAAAAGTTAGAATAACTTCCTCTCCCGGAGACCTCGGTTTTGCACAAGCCGGCCTTGAAACCAGAGCCTTTCCAGCAACTCCGAGAGCGTGTGCTCGGCGACCGCGGGCTTGGCCAGCGGCGCGCGCTCGGCGCCCCGGCGCCCCCAGCCCCACGCGCGCCGGGCGGGCGCCATGGAGGAGGGCTCCAGCTCGCCCGTGTCCCCCGTGGACAGCCTGGGCACCAGCGAGGAGGAGCTCGAGAGGCAGCCCAAGCGCTTCGGCCGGAAGCGGCGCTACAGCAAGAAGTCGAGCGAAGATGGCAGCCCGACCCCGGGCAAGCGCGGCAAGAAGGGCAGCCCCAGCGCGCAGTCCTTCGAGGAGCTGCAGAGCCAGCGCATCCTGGCCAACGTGCGCGAGCGCCAGCGCACCCAATCGCTCAACGAGGCCTTCGCGGCGCTGCGCAAGATCATCCCCACGCTGCCCTCTGACAAGCTGAGCAAGATCCAGACGCTCAAGCTGGCCGCCAGGTACATAGACTTCCTCTACCAGGTCCTGCAGAGCGACGAGATGGACAATAAGATGACCAGCTGCAGCTACGTGGCCCACGAGCGCCTCAGCTACGCCTTCTCCGTGTGGCGCATGGAGGGCGCGTGGTCCATGTCCGCCTCCCACTAGCGCCGCGCCACCCCCCTCCGGACCGGCGCGCCAGGGTAGGTGCTGCTCGCGCGACGGGCGCCCTCCGTTGCGGGGGGCGAAGGGGGGGCGGAAGGGGCGCGGGGGCCGGGGCCTGCGCGTGTCTCCTCGAGGAGGCCCCGCGGGCCGAGGCGGCGTGGTTACGGTGCGCTTTTCCTCCGAGCGACGGACGGCGGGCGGGCGGGACGCTCCCAGTCCCAGGGACACCCCCGAGGGCCTTTGCAAACTTCCACGCGAGGGTGTCAGTTGGGAAACGAACCGTCGGACCGCAGACTCCCCCGGCAAGGCCCGAAGGCACTTAGACGGTTGCATTTTCCATTCTCGGTGGTGTGCGGGTGTCCGTGGTTGGCGGTGGAAGGAGCGGGCATCAGAACAACCTCCTGGGGCCGGCCGGGGACCTGGAGATGGGGACCCGCTGCCCTTTGCGTCGCCGTAGCGCGGGCCGCTAGCGAAGCTGCCCGAGCCGGGTCGTGCCGGGCAAATGGCTTCGCTCTCTTCCCGGACAGGGGCTGAGCGCGTTCGTCGGGCGGACACTCATCTCCCCAGCTGCTAGCGCCTGCGGTCCGGGCCGTCGGCGCCCTGGCCGACCCTGTGCGCGTGGAGGCGCGGGCCTGAGGCTCCACGGTTTGTCTAGGGAGGACGGGGGGAAACTGCCCAGCGCTTCGGGGCCGGAGCAGCCGCAGGGCGGGGAGTGCGGGAGAAGGGCCCTGGGCGGAGGGCGCAGAGCCCGAAGCTCGTAGGCTGGAGGGTGGGGGTGGGGGTTCGGACGCAGCCGCGCGGAGCCCAAGGCGGTCGGCAGGCAGGTGGAGCCGACCTCGGAGCTGGGAGCCCCGGGTCCCAGCCTTGGCCGTGGAGTGCCCGGGAGGGGCCCCGCTCGTGCTGCGTCCTGGGTCCAGCCCCGCAGGGTGCGCGAGGGGTCCGGGCTGGGAAAGAGATCTGGGGGACAGGGAGGCGGTGTGCGCCGGGCCCTGCGCGAGGCGAAGGCTCCTGGGACACAGCTGCCAGGAGCACTCGGAGCTCTGGTTTCCTCTGGAAGAGCGATTAGGGCGTCCTGCACCGGTTCCTTTTCACCAGACACCTTCCAAGTCCCTTCAGACAGGCTTGAGCCACGGAGGCGCCGTCCTTTCTCCGAGGCTCTGTGAGCAGGCGAGCCCCTCTCCCACCCGCCATCCAGGGCAATGGAGGGGTACAGGGTTCTTTTTGTGGGGGCCGCGTTAAATATCCTTCCTACTTAGTATGCTGTAGTCCCTCGTACGTCTTGCGATGCTTTTGTAAAAGTCTCTACTTCGCACAGAAGGAATTTAGATTAATCAAGAGCACCCGGCCGCCTATTCTCCCAAACATATCTATTTCTTTTTTATGTGGTTCTGTAATATCTGCGAATGTTGTTGCTGAGGCCACGAAAAGCTGATCTAGCACAGGTGGGTTTTATTTTCTTTTTTAAAGCTTTTATTTCGGTGTCTGAAAATCCTTTCGATGAAAGAGCCTCCTGACATAGTGATAATTTTATAGTTTTTAAAAAAGAATTTTCAACAGAAAATAACTTGTGGGAATCTTCTCCTGTCTTTGTCAAAAACAGATGGAAAGTGTCTCCATCACGTATTTCTCTACGAACGTCTGGATTGGCTTGAGGACTAAATGCCACAGTGGGGTAATACATTAATTCTGGTTTTTGCTGCCTAAATAATGAGCTTCCATTAGTTATTTCCATTTATGCTTTACCTCATTCATGGTTTACAGCACATCTGAAATAAGAACAAACAGATGAGGAATATCATCTTTTTAAAAACACACACGTTGAGCCTTGTTTAAGGAAAATGTCATTGGAATGATCGTGAAGACTACCCTCCAGAAAATTACTGAAAACAAATACTAGCAGATATAATGCTGCTAGAATTTAGTAGAAACATTTAAAATTCATTTAAAAATAATTGCACTCCTCAAAACTTAGAGAATCAGTAATAGGTGACCATTAAAGATTATAGAAAAATAAGATGCAATACATGTCATAAGTAAAAACAGTGCTAGGAACTTGTTTGGAAAAAAGCCCTTCAAAATGTAATAGGTAATCACACAGTTAGTGGGAGAGCCGATGATCTATATGGAGCCTATTTATTTTTATTTTTACGTACTGGACTGTAAGTGAATAGTTCAGACTAGTTAGTTTCTTTAAACAGATACTCTAAAAGAACAGAAGAGAAACATGAACATTTTTTATACCCGAATGATTCTGGACACACCTTGGTTTTACTTATCAGGCATGTCAGACCAACATCTTGTCATTCTTTTTGTTTTAAACTCATTATTCCCTATAAGCATCAATACAATTATAACTGGTGTGATTTCCTGAAAATGTTGCTAAACAGTATTTGCTGTTTATTTGTAGCATTTCTACGAAACATTTATTATATGCATCAGCAAAAAATCTCTAGACCTTTCAGTAAATTGTATGTGATTTTAATGTTTGATGCGGAATGTTTTCATGTATATGAAGAAAACTGTGTCTAGACTAACAGCAACAGCAGCACGAAGCCTAAATTGTCCTTTGATATGAAGAGAAACGTAAGAGATGGTGGAGTGTGGCTGGTGCTGATATCTAACCTGCCTTTCTTCTTCGGCCTGGTATTTAAAAGCACAATTAGACAATAAATCAGGTGTCTTTGGCCGGTCAGTTGGATTCATCGAATGGAAAAATCTCAAAAGGAGTTTTTAGTATTGTCATGGAATGCCTGCGCCTTCGGAGCAGGGTCTGGGCCACCTGGCTTGGAGGGTGGGGGAAGGCGACCATTACTTATCAGACCTTCGTCTTGTTCCCTGCTGTGTGGTTAAAGAAAACTTCTCTAACTTCTGCAAAGTGTGTGCAAAGATTTTCAACAGGTTCCCTTACTCAACAAACTTTTTTTTTTTCTGAGAAGTTTCAGCTACTTTGAAGAAATTGCATGACCCCTTCACTATCTAATATACATCAGCCTTTTCCTCCCTCCTGAAAATGTAATTCTCAAAGGTGTTAACTACTGTATTCTGGATACTAGAAAATCAATTCTTTGTGGAGAAGAACAGAAATGCAGAATTCCAGGGGAGCTTCTGCTTGCTTAGAAGAAACAGAATGAAAGGTGGAGCTCCCTGGAATATAAGCAACATTTTGTTACAAAATGCCGATCAGTAAGATCTGATGTGGGGATTTGACCTGTCAATGTGTGTCTTGTCCCCTTCAATGCCAGCAGTCCTTCCTTCATCAGGGAAGTCTTGCTCCTCCTCTTGCTGGAGAGGGACTTCCTCGGATTTCTGTGGCTGTTTGGGGTCATTTGAGATAGAATTCTTCATTGAGGTTTTCTGAAACTCATATTTTCAGACAGATCTTGATCTGAACCATGTTTCCATCATCCTTGCTTTGCTCTCTACTGGGTAGACGGCACAGATGCTGGATTCCTTTTGCCTGGCCAGAAACAAACAAAAAAAAAATTAAAGAAAAAACCACACACATAAAGTAAACTCTTTCTGAGCGGAGCACTATAACTCATAACTTTAGTTTAAATCTGGGCTTAAAAAAAACAAATATTTTAATAAGCCAATTTTAAAGGCTGAACTTTTATGACAGTTTTTAAGCTTAGTATTTATATTAATCTATTCTCACTGGTGTCTTTAAAAACCCTGTGAATGCATGCTGGAATGTCTGTGTGTGTTTGTGTCTTTTCCTGGGAAAGGATAAATGTGCTGCAAAAAGCAAACCAAATGCAGAACTCTCCGCTAGCAGAGTTCACAAATGAGGCAATAAAATTCAAAGAAGAGATGAATAAGTTACTGTAGCCAAGGAATGGAAAGCCATAAAGGAGAAACAGAATCTAATAGATAGGGACATGGATGTTTTCAAAAGGAAAGCCAAGACAAAACAGTAAAAACAGAAACTGATTAAAAGATGTTCCACATGGTCACCTGAGTCTTCATGTGATAAAACTGCATAGCGCTAAACACACACACACACACACACACACACACACGAGTGCATGTAAAACTGGTGGAATCTGAATAAGGTCTGGGCCCGATAATGACACCAGTTTCCTGGCTATGATAATTGTACTGCAGTTTTGCACGATGTCATCACTGGAGGAAAGGAGTGAAGATATGAGAATCTCTGTATAATATTTCTTGCAACTTCATGTGAGTCGCCAATTATCTCAAAATTAAAATAAAGAAGATATTCCACAAAATAGTAAATCTCTATATTTAAATAAGCAAATAATCTAAGAAATTACTACTAAGCTTTATCTCAGAGTAATAAACTAAAAATATGACTTGAGCAAAACTCCACACTTTTTTTTTCTGATGGTATTTGAGGAATCTCATTATATTTCCAGTATATAACTCATTAGAAGTGGTTCCTTATAGGTCTTAAATAAAGAGTTGTATTCCAGAAATATGAAAGGAGAAATACCAATTACAATAGCAATACATTTATTCTGATACCAATAAATAAAATATTTTACAAAGAAATTTTGGGAAATATCTACCTTAAACCAGTTCCCTGTGTTACAGTTGCTTTTTAAGATACTAATTTTATATTAACTTTCTTTAAGCATACACACAGAATTCGAAAGCCAGCGACTTATAAAAATTATTCACCAAGAAGTACAGAGATTGAAGTTTTAGTATTTGGAGCCATACGCAGTGAGAGGGAGAGGACCTAGCAGACGAGACACACACACACACACACACACGCACACACACACAGACACGCACACATGCACACGCACACACACACACACGCACACACACACACACACACACACACACGAGAGAGAGAGAGGAGCTCAAACCCTAAGCCCAGTTATAGTTATTTTAAACTAATAATTGTTTTAGAAACATATTTTGTGTTTTTGTTTGGGAGAAAACCTTTGAATGAGTTCAGTGATATTAAACTCCGCCTTATCTTTGAATGAGTTTAGTGATATTAAACTCCGCCTTACCTGAATGCTGATTTCCAAGTGCGAGCTGCAGGATTAAGAAGGTGAGTTTTAAGCTGCTGTAAACTGAGGCACAGGGGGATTCTCTTCTGTGATGATTGATGGTTGCAAAAGCAGACTTGGATCCGAAATTGGAAAAGCCAGCACGTAATTTGATTCCAACATGAGGGAAGTTTTTTAGTGTTTAGTTCAAAATAGAGTCATTTTGAACACAAATGGTATGGGACATGCTTCAGATGTCTGGGCGGTTTCATCCACACTGCAGTGTTTGGAATAATAGGACGACCCTGTGATCATGAGGATGAGAGAGCGTCACTGTGAGCCCTCTGCGGTGTCTGCCAGGGCTGCCACTCACTGAGCAGTTGCCATCGTCACATTGTTTTCCTCTCTTATTCGGCCAGGGGAAGATGCAGATGACCCAGCTTCTGTGGAAGCCTCATGTAAAACTATAATTTGACTTCTCAGATCCTAAGAGTGATGCCTGTAAAACTGGGCACATCTTTCTTTAGTTCAGAATGTTCCCTTCACTGAAATGAAAGACAGGGCTGAACTCAAAGAGCTTTCAGTTATCAAATTCAGTTATCCTGGAAAATACTCCTGTCTTTTTAGTTCACGTTCTGCCTTTAACAGAATAGCCATCAGCATCTTCTGGGAGGAAATGGGAGATTTCGTTATGTGGTCAGGCATTAGATTCCTGTTTCTCACGGTCTGATTTGATGGGCAGTTCACCTCTGTGTTTCTGGATGTGCAGGTCTGGTGTGTGACTGACAGAAAAGATTTGGGCAAAGCCCTGGATTTTTACTGACCTTCCACCTTGACCAAACATCACAGCCCACCCTGTGGCTGAGGTTCGTGGTGTGGTCACAGCAGAACCTTTCCGGAGCGCCAGGCAGGGCAACTCCTCCTCAGGCGAGGCCAGGGCAGCCTTTTAGCCTCTTGCTGTGAGAGGGGAGGGTGAGAGATCCTGTTGCTGTCTTCCCCGTGGGGAAAAACATGTTGAAACTTTCATCATGACTACTGTTTTTCTATTGCTATACAGTCAAAATGCCACCGTAGCGTTTTTGTTAAGTCTCTGCAAATAGACGCCCCTGAAGGGTTGAGGGATTTCGGCCTGCTTCCGAGGTGGGGGTTCCCTGAGGGACAGCTTGGAGCATGAACGACCCCCTAAAAGAAAACACAGGCCAGTCGTGTACAATCCCGAGCTCTGCCGCCTTGGCGGCTTTGTCTGTCTACTTCGAATTAGCATTCTGTATGTGAAAAGCCAGCAGCCAGCGTTTTCTTTTCATCATGAGATCTGGAAGCACCGTTTTCTTTCCCTCATCTCCACTCTCTGAGTGGTTCCTGTGACCGGTGCGCAGAGGGTTCAGAGCCGCAAGCTGGCCGCCTGCGTAGACTCCCTGGACCTCTTACTTCTTCATTTCCACAACCCTGACTTTTCACTCCACAGAAGAGTGCGCAGGCGTGAGCTAGCCTGCAGGCTTGGCAAAACCTATACCGACTGAGTCTCTTCCGGAAAGTTTGTGTGAACTTTAGATCTCAGTCTAAGGAGGTTGTTTTGTGTTGATACATAACAGAATAAGGCAGTTATCATTTCCTTGGGAAATGCCTAAAATGCTGCAAATTGGAAATAAAGGGAAAGGAAGGAGGCGAAGGCATAGTCTTTTTCTGCTATCAGGCATCCGGATGTCTCTGTTCACATCATTGGAGCTGATTGGGGAACCGCATCTTCATTGAGGATTAATTTTCCTGAAATCAAATAATCCCCAATTGTATACGACATATATTCTGGTTTCTAACTATTCAGCATCTTTAGAATATGGCCAGCCGCCTGGTTTTCTCTCTTTCATGATCATCTGCATGTGTAGCTGGGAAGCTAAGAGAGAAACGTGATCATTTCACGTTATTTTTTCTGTTTGGTGAGTATTTCTTCCCCGGCAAGCCCCTCGTACTGCTTCCCCCAACCCAGCGTATGCTCTTATACATTCTTTAGCCGAAACGGCGTCTTTTAAAAAATGATTAACTGAAGTCCACAGGAGCTTTCACTGTATAAAAAAGTAACAGAGGGAGAAGGATAAGCCTACCACCAGGTCCCGTGACAGCTCAGTCACTCGTGGAGGACAAACACAGAATGACCGAGGACCCTCTGAGCGGAGTGCGTCTAGGGGCTCCGGAAGCCTTGTGCGGCCGTAGACATGTGCTTAGCTCCCGCCTCGGTGTGTGCTTGGCAACTTCCTCTCCTTCGTGGGCTTGCGTTGCTATTTTCTAAAAGTATTGTTTCACCAGTACTAGAACAGGAGTGCCCTAATCAGATATCTGTACCCTAAGAATCCCAAGGTGCCCTGTTTTCGTTGATTTCTCTCATGCAGAATGACCTGTTTCAACGATCCCCAAAGTCCCCAGGGGCCAAGCGGTGGGCAGAGGGGGTGCATCCAAGACTGGCATTTTATGGTCTCTGAGGTAGGGCTGGGAGAGAGCTTATCTTGAGGACCTGTCTTGTGTGACTGTGAAGCTGTTAACAGGGAGGGTCCACGTGGCCCATGCGAGCCGGCAGCACTGGAAGGGTAGAATTCACTGAAGGGCATTTTACTGGATGTTAAATTGTTGCTAATTCCAAAGCTTTCTTTCAGGCAATTTTTTTTTTTTTGAGAATAGAGATTTTCTTCTAATTAAACAACAAGCAAAAGATGGGCACAGTTCCTCACCTCGCTGCTCATTTCAGTGTGGCTCCGTGTTTTACTTCAGTTCACAAGTGAACAACGTCATGTAATTTCAGTGTTGAACAATATAGTTTCCATGTGTGTCCCCAGCAACTCTGTGTACATTAATCTATCATTTATAATTTATAACATGGAAAAGGTTGTTTTCTCGTGAAGGACAAAGTAAAAGACAGGATTAGGATGTGAATAGGCCAAGTGATACAGAAAGAATTTCTCGAGGGATCAGGGCCGTGGAGGGGATTCAGGTCCCCTAAGAATGGGTCTGTTCTGTCTTTATGAACAGATTTGTGTTGGGGCCGTGTGCCTCTCTCTGCTGCTGGCCGAGGGAGACCCAGCACCTCTTCCTCAGTGTCCCTCAGAGACCTGGAAGACAGCGGTTTTTCCGAAAAAGCACCCTTCCTGCCATTCCCAGAAAAAAATCACTGTAAAACTCCAGCAGGGCCGTCCACACTGCCGCAATAGAGGGACGCTGTCCCAGACACAGTGACTGGAAAAGAACCTCAGGTGCTTCCCCTCCTGTTTGCTCTGAGGCATCCACACAGCTCAGCAAAGTGCGCCAAAGAAGTCCCAGAGGAGGCTCTGCCTCTGAGGGGCCTGTGACAATCGCAGGTGCTTCAGATGCCAGAGAAAGCAGAGGTCCCCTGAGGAAGGTGGCCAGGGAGCCATCTGCTGTGCCTGGGGTCAAGGACTGCTGGAGGGGGCTTGGGTTGGCCTGGAGCTGTTCAGGCGAGGGGCACTCTGGGTGTGGTGCCCCTGCATGACGGGAGGGCCCTCCTGTGACAGAGGAGGGGAGCAAGAGGAAGGACGCTGCTGGCTGTTTGCATGTAGCCGCCCCAGCACCCTGGCCCTTCCCTGGTCCCTGAGGCCGGGTGGGCCTTGGAGCTCTTCACCGAGGCTCAAGTCACCCATCAGGTCGTGCTGATGAATGTCTGAGCGTGAGCCCAGCGCAGCTCAGTGTTTGCCAAGGTTAAGGAAAGGAAGTGGCAACTCAGCATTGATTTCCTCCCCCTGGATTTAATAGCGATAGATGTAGCCGTGCAGTCAGGTACCATTTAAAAAGCCCGGCTCATCTACAGACGGCTTCCAGGAGAAGATCACGCCAGGCTGCCGCTGAGTTTTGCAGAGGAAGCAGAACCAGCCGTGTCTTCACCAAGAGAAGCCGAACGACCATCTTGTCTGTCTCGTAAAGCATCCGTCTGCTTGAGTGTCAGAAGAGCTCTTTGAACAGTGATAAAATATTACATTGAGGCTGGGCGCAGTGGGATTACGCATGTAATCCCAGCACTTTGGGAGGCAGAGGCTGGCAGATCACCTAAGGTCAGGAGTTCAAAGCCAGCCTGGCCAACATGGTGAAACCCTGTCTCTACTAAAAATGCAAAAATTAGCCAGGTGCAGTGGCGCATGGCTGTAATCCCAGCTACTCAGGAGGCTGAGGCAGGAGAATCGCTTGAACCCTGGAGGCAGAGGTTGCAGTGAGCCGAGATCCTGCCACTGCGCTCCAGCCTGGGCGACAACGCGAGACTTCATCACTCGGACAATCAGTTTGTGTTGTACCGTTTCCAGAAAGTTGCAATTATTGTTCAATGTTAATTACGTAATTTTACTTTTTCTGAGCAGAAAAAGGAAAAGGGAGAGTGAGGAGACGGGAAGTGAAGCTGGTACGCACTTCCGGCTCCGCTGGGCCTCCTCCTGCTCGGTTCGTCACAATGGGAAACCATAATTAACTAATTCTGAGAACTTTTAAATGCGTGTGACTAGATGTGATCAGTGTGACTCTCTACAACAGATTTTGCAATGAATTTAAGTCACTGTTTCTGGAATAAATCATATGTGACTCTTCCCTTTAGTAAACGTTTGACGTGGTATTTTTCTAATTTGGGAAATTGTAATTAGGCAGAAACCAAAGCCTGCTGACTTTGTGAGACGCAGGCTAGCTCCCCAAGTGAATCTCTTGGGCAGAGCCCGTTGTTGTGTCTGGGGTACCCACAGGCAAGAATAAGACTTGACTGAAGTTAAACAAGGCATGGAGAGCTCTTTTCTGCTCGCCGCCTTGCAGTTTCCCATGTGGTCCTAGGCAAGTTGTGGCCTCACTGTGCCTCAGTTTCCCCATCTGTGAAATAATGGACTAAGTTTCTGATAGCCCTCTGGCTACCAGAATTCTAAGAGCCAATAGAACCCTGTAATTCCACGGTTAGGTATATACCCCAAAACATTAAAAACAGGTGTTCAAACAAAAATTTATACATGAATATTCACAGCAATATTATTCACAATAGTCAAAGGAATCTAATTCAGCCATAAAAACAAATGAGGTCAGGCGCAGTGGCTCACGCCTGTAATCCCAGCACTTTGGGAGGCCAGGGGGGTCAGATCACCTGCGATCAGGAGTTCGAGACCAGCCTGGCCAACATGATGAAACCCCATCTCTACCAAAATTACAAAATTTAGCCGGGCATGGTGGCGGGTGCCTGTAATCCCAGCTACTCGGGAAGCTGAGGCAGAAGAATCACTTGAACCCGGGAGGCAGAGGTTGCAGTGAGCCGAGATCTCACCATTCCACTCCAGCCTGGGCAACAAGAGTGACACTCTGTCTGAAAGACAAATGAAGTATGATACGTGCTACAGCGTGGATGAACTTTGAAAACCTGATGCTAAGCTCGAGAAGCCAGATGACTATATATCGTGATATCTGGGATTTCATTTATATGAAATGTTCAAAATAAGCAAATCCGTACATACAGAAAGGAGACTGGAGGCTTCTCCGGATTCATGGGAGGGGT
This sequence comes from Sapajus apella, assembly GCF_009761245.1. Lineage (NCBI taxonomy): Eukaryota > Metazoa > Chordata > Mammalia > Primates > Cebidae > Sapajus > Sapajus apella. The sequence continues at coordinate 1,614,357 of NW_022436950.1, read as the reverse complement.
GTGGGGGTTGAGTGCTGAACAGGTATGGAATTTCTATTTGGAATAATACAGAACATTCTGGAACTAGATAGTGGTGATGCTTTCACAGCAAGGTGAAAGGACTTAATTCTACTATACTTTAAAAGTTCAAATGATAAATTTTATATGTATCTTACTACCATCACCAAAAAAAAAAAAAAAATCCTCCTTCCCCGAACATGTGCAGCTCTGGTAACTGAGGTGCTCATTTGGGGGAGGAGGGGCTGAGGGCTAAGCGTTCACCCTTCCCTCACTTTTCAGAGACGTTATCCGGTTCATGCTCCTGCGTCGGTGCTTATCTGACGATTCTAGCTGTGCCTAGGAACATTTTCCTTTTGACATCTAGTTCTTAATGTGTTTACTCACACACGTGTGTGCACACACACACGAGTCAATTCTGCTGGCATGCTGTTTCTTTCGACTGCCCTCTGCTTTTTGTGACATGTCGATTATACCTCTCAAAGCCTCTCCATGGTAGACTGAGTTTGCTCTGGGGGCTGGAGCCGGAGAGGAATTAACCCCCAGGCTTGCAGTCAGCCCCTAGCTGAGAGCTGGGAGCATTTGCCACATCTGTAGTGGGGGCACCTGCGACCTGACAGAAGGACGCACAGAAATGGCCTGTGAGTGCACACCCCTCGCCTCCATCAGCGGGCTGTCCACAGTCCAGGGCTCACCGGGCCGCTCTGCAGACCACTTCAGGCTGGTTCTGGGCTCAGAGACCCTCAAGGGATTGCTGCCACTCTAGGGTGATGGGATTCCTGCTCTTTGTATGAGCAGGTGCTGCTCCCAGAAGACAGGGAGACGCCGGGAGGGTGGCACTAAATAGTTCAGCGCCGGTTGCTTGTTATTTTTCTTTTTTTCCTCCCTGATCTGTGCACCCTTTGGGTGCTCCTCAGCCACCTGTGTTTGGGACACTGTCAAAGCCAACCACCGGAGAGGTTGGTTGCTCTTAGGGCCTCCTCAGCCATGACTCCATCCTGTTTCCTTTAAAGACATCATCACCTTGGTGGCGTTATGCAGTCAGATTCTGAGACTCTTCCAGAAACCCCAGAGATGGTGTTGGGCCGCAGGATTGTTTGAATTTTCAGCATCCAGACGGAGGGCTCAGGTAAACACAGAGCACATCCCAAAGGATCTCACAAGGGCGGAGTTGCCAAAGCAGACAAGAACTGTTTGGGGTGATGCTGCTGCTTCCCCCTTCCCAGTCCCATTGCCAAGCAAAGAGAAAGCCACCAGTGGGGAGGGACAAAGGGAAAGAGATTTCCCAAAAGCCGCAGAGAGAGAGACGACTCCAGATGGAGATGGGAGGACGGGACACTGGGGCCCTGGTGGCTTCTTAGTTAAGTTGTGCAGTCGGCTTGACACAAACGTGGGTCACCCTCGAGCCAGACACATCTTGGTCTCGTGGCCCCATCAGTCACCGCCATAGGGGTTCTTCCCGCAGCTGCCGAGGCGCAGAGCCCAGCTGCTTTGATTCATGAGCACGTTATTCACGTGTGTAGCACACTGCTTTTCCTGGGGGACGCTCTGCTCTCCTTTTTGGCCGCTTCTGCTTCTTGGCAACCACACTGGAGGCTCTACCATGTCCGCCCCGTGCTCTGCATGTCTGGGGGCACTGGAGCCCGCGAGCGCAGGTAACTAGAAAGGGTATCTCCATCACCGATTTTCCAACTGACTTTCAGAAGCACCATTTGGATGCCCTGAGCCAGGCCGCACCCTTGGACCCCCGGTGGGCAGTGTCCCTCCCTTGTCCCCTCCACTCCTCCTCCCAGTCCTTCTCACTGTCCCTGAAGGCCGGAACTTGGTGTCAGAGCATGCATGGAGTCAGCATTTTATCACACTTGCCACCACCTGACTGCTGGTGGACCCCATTTCAGCCCTCCCACCTATCCATGGTCTTGCTTTTCAAAGTTTCAGTTACACACAGTCAACCGCAGTCCGAAGTTATTAAATGGAAAATTCTAGAAATAAACAATTGATAAGTTTTAACTTGCACCCTGTTCTGAGTATCTTGATGAAATCTTGAGCTGTCCTGCTCTGTCCCACCTGTCTCTTGGTCATCAGATGGAAAAAACATATAGTGTATGTAGGGTCCATACCATCCTTGGGCTCACCCATCCACTGGAGGTCTTGGTGTGTGTCCCTTTGGATAAGGGGCCTCCTGTAATTTTTTCCCACTGAGGTGCCGTGGTTCAGGCCAGCAGGGATGGTCACCCACAACTGTGGACGGAACACCACAGCCACACCATGGACGGAACACAGCGGGGCCATCACGCCGCGTCTTAGAGGTCACAGAGGTGAACACCCAGTGAGCTCAAGGCCTTTGCTGATGCCTTCCTAAAGCCGACCGTTGCGAGTCCAGCAATCATAAGTAAAAAAGCAAAAGAATAACTGGCTAAATTAAAATTCTGAACTTTCATATACCAAAAAACTATGACAACCAAAAATTTTAAAAGAACCAGAAAGAAAATATTTACAATTTATTTTGCAATGGGTTAATGTTCTTACTAGATAAAAGGGCCTTTAAAAAAATGTAAAAAGACAATTACCTAGTAGAAAATATGGGCAAAAAATATGAATTCATAAAAGGAGAAATTCAGTTGGCCGGTAAACGCATGAAATGTTGTGCTTCAACAATAATCCAAGGAATTTGAAATAAAACAGGAAGATACTATTTTTTATGAAATTGGAAAAATATATAATTATAATCTCCAGTATTGAGGAAGGTTGGGGAACCAGGCCATCCTATTTGCCAGAGGGAAGAAAACCTGCACAACTTTCCTAAAGGAGTTTTGATGGTAGATAAGGAAAGATCTAGGACTGGAAATGCCCTTTGCACGAACAATTCCACTTCTAGGACTTACCTAGGTGACTAATGGCAGAGCTGCTTAGCAGCAAAGACATTTCCTATCCGCTTCGTTCACGTTAGTGGGAAATTGAAATGTCATGATTGGATAAGGCCTGCTTTGTCCGCGTGCTGGAACAGTGTACAGCCCGCAAGTGCGTGTTGTCAGCGGATGTTCGATAACGTGATGGCCGTGATGTGTGACGCAGCAGTTCATACAATCTCAGGTTGGAGAATCAAAGTGTGCATGCACGCGTGGGTGTGTTTGTCCTGAGACAGCGGCGAGAATGAATGTTTCTGGACCATAGGTTGATGAAAGAGCTTCCTTTCCTTCCTATGGTTTTTTTTTTTTAATTATTGCTAGATTTTCTACAAATGCCCTGTATTACTTCTGCAATCTGAGAACACAAATGCAGAGGTGCCCAGTGCTTTGTAAAGATAGTGTGGAGGGCACAGGCTCACCCACCCTCCCTCCAGAAAAGGGCATCTACCCCCAGTCCCCTCATAAGGTGGTGCCGCGAAGACAGAGCTGCCTCCCCCTGGGAATGTCCTCACCGGGACTCCCACTTGCAGTTACGATGGAGGTTCTCACTGAATGAATAGAAAAGGCCTGACAAAATCTACTTTTGTATCTTCTGCACTCTACACTAAAGACACCCGTCCATCATTTTCGCGGGATGCCTTCATGTTAGGATAATTTGGAAGGTTGCATCTGGATGTGTCAGTGTGGGTCCCCGATGGAGCTGACAGCGTCCTTTGCAGTGAGGGCTGAGCAGTCCCAGATCTCCCGGCTGGCCCTTACCCGCTGGGCACGTCCTGAATGGCACCTCATGCTGGGACACCACGCTCATCCCCATGCTCTTCTAGATGTCAGCATCCTTGTTTCTTCTGCCTTTTTTTTTTGGTTACTCCTCTCTGTGTATTTGGGGATATCTGTTCTTAACCGTCCACCACTTCAGCTTTGTGGAAGCAACTGGGGAAAAGCCACCATGAGCTCCTCAGCTATTCCCTGAACTCAGAGTGAGAAGAGGTGCTTTGACCCCAACTCAGTCAACGGAGCTAGAAAAAGCCCCCCCCCTTTTTTTTTTAGCTACTAGAGACGTTTTATTCACTTTTTACCAGGATCAAAAATGAAAACCACGCGTCCCCCTGGCCTTGCTGATGAATGACAAATGTATGGGACTGAAGAGAGGCTGGGGTAGCGTGGCCACCCCCTGCCTGGGCATCCCTGCGTGCCCGCTTCCCCAGAACCGTGGCCCTGCTGTTAGCAGCCTGGTCTTGAGGGGGGAAGCACCATGCCACACAGCCCCGGAGGCTGGAGACCAACCAGGCGCAGAATCTCTCGTTTCCTTTCAGATTCTTCACCATAATCTAATGTTTGTTAAGCCTCTCTTCCCTTACACCCTGGGCTACATTTGACGCATATTTCTGGCAAATTCTGGGACCACCCTTGCCAGATGAGCAAATCCTTTTCAGAGAGATGACTGAAATATTTGTAAGTTTCCATCAGCATGAGGGGAAGGGGTCGGAGGTGCGGGGGCGGGGGACCTCCCCGGCTGTGCTCTGCGTCCTCTCTGCTCCACATGATGCCCCAAGCACGCGACTGTGAGCGGCGATGGGCGCCTGGTACTTGGCTGGAAGACACAGATGCTCACTGCTGTGGAGACATGAAGAAACCAAGAGGTTAACGGCCAGGGTTAGTCCCCTCCGCGGGCCTCCTGCATGAATCAGAGCCGACTGGGAGCAGGAGTGACTCAGAGCCATGGCTTTTTGTCTTCTGCCTGTGCAAATAAACAGTGCAGGAAGGTTTGAATGGGCCAGGCCTGGAGCAGAGAGCAGGGCTGGAGGCGGCTCCCAGTTCCAAGGCGCGCCCCACCCGGCCCCCAGGCCAGCTCAGCCTGGGGAGGGGAGAGCTAAGGGCACCAGGCAGCCCACCCGCCTGGCCAAGGCCAGTGGGACAGGGGCGGAGAGGCTGGTATCCCCAGGGCGTAGGGGGAGGGGAGGGCATGGGGGCCTTAGCTTGCTCTGTGGGGACACTGCCCCGGGGTCCACTTGGCACAGGCACCCACCAGGCCTGCACCCCATGCCTTGCACCCTGCCCCTGGGAAACACCCGCGGGGCTGCCCCTCTCTGAGCACCTGTGAGGGGTCCTCAGAGTTGTCCTCTCCTTAGGGCCCCCAGAAAGTCCAGAGTCGGAGGTGCGTGGCTGGGCCAGGCCTGGAGACCCACCCGGGAGCAGAGAGCTCCAGAAGGCCCACAGGGGGGACCCGGAGTATGCACCCACTGCGAGGCTCAGCTGAGGGCATAGACAGCAGTGGGCAGAGCCAGGAAGTGAACCCAGCGAGTCTGTTGTCTAAAATATGAGATTTTTCCCTCCATGCCAAGTACAGCCCCATCCTACTGAGTTGGGTCATTACGTCTGGGGCTCTCTGCTTCAAACGATGGCACACAGGGACCTCCCACAACACAGGGAGTACCTCAGAGAGTGAGGGGGGCCTGGATGCGGCCGGGCATCTGCCAGTGTTCCATGGGAGACAGGGTAGCTTCAGCCTGGGCATGGGAGCCTCCAGGTCCAGAAGTGGCAGATCAAACCCCTGCCCCACACACGTCACCCACCTGGCGTCTCCCGGCCCTGGGTGCCCAGCCTCACGCCTGCAGGGCGAGTCTTTGAATTTGCAGGTCCAGGGCCAGCTGTGCTGTCTGCTCTTTTTTTTTTTTTTTTTTTTTTTTTTTTTTTGAGATAGAGTCTCGCTCTGTCACCCAGACTGGAGTGTAGTGGCATGATCTCCGCTCACTGCAGCCTCCAACTCCCAGGTTCAAGCGATTCTCCTGCCTCAGACTCCCGAGTAGCTGGGATTACAGGTGTGTGCCACCATGCCTGGCTCATTTTTGTGTATGTGTGTATATGTTTACATATATATATATATATATATGTATATATATACACACACACATTTTGAGTAGAGACGGGATTCACTGTGCTGGCCAGGCTAGTCTCAGTCTTCCGACCTCGTGACCCACCTGCCTCAGCCTCCCAGAGTGCTGGGATTACAGGTGTGAGCCACCGTGCCCGGCCCCATCTGCTCTTTTGGAACTTGCTTTTCTGCTATGGCATTAGACAGGTGTCCCCCAACCCAGAGGACTCTCACTACCAATGCTCAGAAGTCTTTTTATAGGTGGCATCACGAATGTGCGATTTAGGTGGTCTCCGTAGGTAGGGAGCGGGGTCTCCGTAGGTAGGGAGCGGACTCCGTAGGTAGGGAGCGGGGTCTCCGTAGGTAGGGAGCGGGGTCTC
>NW_022436950.1:1603628-1608189 GCF_009761245.1 Sapajus apella | reverse complement strand
GTAGGGAGCGGGGTCTCCGTAGGTAGGGAGCGGGGTCTCCGTAGGTAGGGAGCGGGGTCTCCGTAGGTAGGGAGCGGGGTCTCCGTAGGTAGGGAGCGGGGTCTCCGTAGGTAGGGAGCGGACTCCGTAGGTAGGAAGCAATCCCTGCTGTCTCCGCAATGTCGTCTTGTGTGGCAGTAGCACCATTCGCCGAGATGAACCAGTTCCAGTGACTCCGTCACGCAGTGCCTGGCAGTGCCTGATCAGTCCTCCTTCCTGGTCCGGTCTCCTGGGGTCTGCTGTCCCCTCTTCAGGCCCTTCTTTTTGTGGTTAGCCCAGGCACCCTTCTCCGTCACTGACCTCACTCCATCGCTTAACCTGTTAATGGAACAGTGTGGACGATGCACCCCGCACCCTGTCTGGCCTTCCCCAGGCCCACTGAATGTTGGTTCTTTTCCCCCTTTCACCTGCTGCCAGCGGGATGGCCGGGCCTCCCAGGCACTGCCCCAGGTTCCCCACTGAATGGGTTCTGCCTGCTCTCCTGTGAGCTGCCTCTGGCTCTGGGCACCCTCTATGGTGAGCTCCCCAGCCCAGGGGCGTGTCTGTCCTTTTCACCCTGTACCCAGCACCAGCAGAAGTTGCCAGTAAGAGCAGGGGTGAGGGGTTGAGCAAACCCAAGTGCGTGTTCTTCAAGCATGGTGCCTTCAGCTGGGCGCAGTGGCTCACGCCTGTAATCCCAGCACTTTGGGAGGCCACGGCGGGCGGATCACGAGGTCAGGAGTTCGATACCAGCCTGGCTGACATGGTGAAACCCTGTCTCTACTAAAAATACAAAAATTAGCTGCGTATGGTAGCCCATACCTGTAATTCCAGCTACTTCGGAGGCTGAGGCAGGAGAATTGCTTGAACCTGGGGGGCAGAGGTTGCAGTGAGCTGAGATTGCACCACAGCACTCCAGCCTGGGCAACAGAGCAAGACTACCTCAGGAAAAAAAAAAAGCCATGTGTTTTTCATGTTCTGGGCTTTATGCTGCTCTCCCTCAGCTAGAATCTCCCCGACGCCTGCCGGGACCGCCTCCAGTGCCCCCTTCTTGGGGAGCCTCTGGCCACCCCTCCTGGTGGCATTTGTGGTGACTCCCACGGCCTTGTACATCCCCTAGTGGCCTGGTGGCTGTGACGGTCTGTCTCTGTTGTGCCGGAAGCACTTTTAGGACTGTGTCCTTGTTGTGTGTCCAGATGCCTGGTTGAGCCTGTGCCCGGCCCAAGTGGGGGTCATGGAGGGAGCCTCTGTTTCCCCACCAAGTACCCAAAGAAACTGTACCGTGTCTGAAGCAAAAGCACATTTTCTGTGCGTCTGTGATTTACAATTCCCTGGCTGCCTTCAGAACCGGACCCACCCGGCCGCCTGCGGGTCTCGTGTTTGCCCAAACGGAGGAGCCAGCCTCCTGTTTCGAGGGCCTTTTCCATTCTCGAAGTCAGCAGTTGGAGGGAAGGAGGCTGGCTGTAAAGTGGGAGGGGCCACAACCCCTGAATTTCTTCTGCAGGAGAAAAGGGGTCGAGGCGGAGAAGGAGGGAGGGAGGCCACAGGAACACCCAGCCCCAAGACGTCTGGGGGAAAGTCATTCATCTGATCTGGGAGGCAAGATTACTTTGGGGAGTAGAATGCCCTGCCTGCAACACACACACACACACACACACACACACACATGCACACACGCACACACACAGTCCTCAGTAAAATACCCCGTTCTCGCCAGGCTTTCTGTAGTGGCTCTGGGCGTAGGGGCACAATAGAGAGAAGTCGCAGCCGGCTGCTGGGGTGGTGTCGGCTGAGGAAGAGGCTGTGTGGAGACAGCTGTGGCTGGGAACCCTTCAGTAAACAGAAGAGAATCTTTTCCCTTCGGCACAGGCCTGGCACGGAGGAGCTGTCAGCAAGCAGGCGTCGGAAGATTGAGAGCACAGAGGGGTGGCCGAGGCCGGGCGCAGGCTAGATGCCAGGCGGACGCTGCGTGGACCCTTTAGGCATTGAGTGCCCTGAATCTAGAAACTGAAAATGCAGTCACACCCTCATCAGAAAGAAGCTGACAGCGAGTTAGGGGGTCAGGAGGGAAGCAGCTCTTCCCAGAGTCGAGAGGTGTCCCTCGATGGCTGGAGGGAGAGAAGTGTGGGTCAAGAGCTGGGGGTGGCCAGGTGGCCCTGGGACCAGGCAGAAGGAGCAGGTGGGCTGAAGGAGGCATTGGGTAGACTGTGGTCAGCGGAAGGCATGAGAGGGGCCGCCCTCCCGCGTGCAGAGAGGCTCGGAAAACATGTGGCATGCAGAATAATGAAGTTCCAAGAAAAGCTGTGGTTAGGAATGTGGCTGGCATTCTGGAATTGCCTCCCTGACCAGTGCAGCGACCCACAAAGGTGGCATCCCTCAGACATTAGCCCCGTGCCCTGGGGTCCCTCTGGGTGCACCTGCCCAGGAGGTCAGGCTTTCTGCACGTGGCTCCCAGGGGCTCTGCTGAGAAGCCCTTACACATCGTCTAGTCCGGCCCCTGGGCCTTTTCTGGGGCACAGACAGGAGCTGGTGAGCTCCAGGCCTCAAAGCCAACTGCGCATCTGCCAGGAGCCCCGTGCCCCACAACCTGCTCTGGTGAACGCTGAGCTTCTGTCAGGTGACACAGCTAAGCAGGGCTTGGGAAAACAAAAAACAAAGCCCAAACCTGCCCACTTCAGTCAGGGCAGGGCAGCGTGTCTTGGTGGGGGACGGAGGACTGGCTAAGTCAGGCAGACCCAGGGGTGTGGCCAGGCGGATCCCCGTCTCCTCACATTCCACATCCCTCCATCATTCGATGGGACCGCAGGAACCCAACTGTCCCTTCTCGAGACAGAGACAGAAGGTGCTTCCTGCGGTGGACACCAGCAGCCCTGGCTGTGACTGTGTCTGTGGGACAAGCCGTTTTCTGCATTGGTGACTTTCCCATTGTCACCTATTGCCTTGGTGACTACTATCCTCTGTGACCCACACCCTCAGGTAGTGCAGTGTGTGCCAGAGTGGGCTGATTGACAGGCATAGCAGGGCCGCGACACATGCCCACGGCTCAGCAAGGCTAGAGGGAACACCGCGTGTCCGGCTGGTGCAGGGCTTTGTGTCCATTTGAGTCCCAAGATGGTCGAGGGATGGGGTGGCATCACCTGCATTCCTTCGCATTTTCTCGAGGCAGGGAGGTCATTTCAGAGGGGTCAGTTGGCATCGGCAGCTGGGCTGTGAGGGACAGCGTCACCGCACCAGCATCAGCAGCAGATGGCGCGGGTAGGCGTGCGGGCAGCAAATGCTTGGCAGTTTAAGTGGCTTCCTTGGAAAGGACGAGGCTGGGGAGAAAGGCAGGGACGCCTGCGAAGCCGCTTCCGAAGTGAGCAACGTGGACTTGTTTGCACGGAATGGAAGTGCGGCCAAGTGCGGCGAGGAGTCCTTTAGAGAAGGGATTTCACAAGCGGGGCTGGCACACGCCACTGCAGCTTGTTTACCGCCACGGAGATGGAGTTTCGTACTTTCAAAACCAACAATAAAACTTCCAGGGGACGGGCAAGAAACGCAAAAATAGACAGAAGGGACTATGTCGAACTTAAAAACTCGGGTGCATCGAAGAACACAATCCACGTGAAAGACAACCTGTGGAATGGGAGAAGACATCAGCAAATGATGCATCTGCTGGGGAGCAACGTCCAGAAGAGGCGCGGGGCTCCCGCGATCCCGCAGGGAAAAGCAAAGGCTTAGCAGACACTGCTGCAAAGACGGTTCCCAAATGAAAAGCGCGAACAGATGCTCGCCGTCACCCCCGTCGGGGAAGGGCCGCTTCCAGCCCGACAGGCACCAGCCCACACCTGGCAGGCGGCCGACTCCGCCTGCAGTGCCCGCGCCCCGGGAGGCTGAGGCGGGAGGACCGCCTGGGGCCAGTTCGAGGCCAGCTCGGCAGCGTGATGAGATGCCGCGTCTACAAAATAAAAACAGAAGTGGCGGGGTGCGGTGGCCCACGCCTGTAATCCGAGCTACTCAGGAGGCAGAGGCCGGAGGGTCCCGGAGTCCCGGAGTTCGAGGCTGCAGTGAGCTGGGCACGCGGCTGCACTCCAACCTGGGCAGCACAGTGAGACCACCCCAAAGGAAACAACGGGGACGTTGGTGAGGACGTGGACACGCTGGAACCGTGGGCACTGCTGCGGGAACGTCAGCCAGCGCTGCAGAACACAGCGGGGAGGGTGCTCAGACAAGGAAGCGCACAACAAACAACGTGGCATGCGTCCACGCATGCACCCCACACCCCACACACACCACAACCACATGCACCACACAACATACACACACCACAACCACACACAACATACACACACCACATACATCACACACCCCACACACATCACCACCACACACAACATACACCACACACAACATACACTACACACCACACACCCCACACACACCACACCACACCACACACACAACATACAACACACATCACAACCACACACAACATACACCACACACCACACACCACACACACACCACACCACCCCACACACACAACATACAACACACACATCAC
>NW_022436950.1:1593973-1603528 GCF_009761245.1 Sapajus apella | reverse complement strand
CACACACCCCAAACACCCCACACACGACACACACATACACACTACACCTCCCACACATAAACACCACACCCCCAAACACACCACACACAGCACACCCCCCACACACTACGCACATACCACACCCCACACACGTACACACCACACCCCCCACACATACTGTACACACCATGCATACCACACTCTCCACACATACACACCATACACACATACACACCACACAACCCACACACACCACACACATACACACCACACCCTCCACATATACACACCATACACACATACACACCACACAAACCACACACACCACACAGCACACACATACACACCACACTCTCCACACATACAGACCATACAACCCACATGCCACATACCACACACCACATGCCACACATCCCCACACCACACTCCACACACACCACACCCCGCACACACCACGCACATACACACTACAGACACACACACACACTATACACACCCCCTGCATACCACACCCCACACACAGCCCCCATACACACCTCACACACACAACCCCACACACCACACACACACCACACACACACACCATCATCCCTTGCACACACACGCACACGATGGAACATCATTCAACCTTTAAAACAGAAGGCTGTCCCGACAGGTAGCCTGGATGAACCCTGAGGACACTGTGCTGAGTGAAGCAAGCTGGTCACAGAAACTCGTGTGACTCCGCCTACACGAGAAACCTGGCGTAGTCAGATTCGTAGAGACGGAGGCAGAATGGTGGGTGCCAGGGCCCGAGGCGAGGTGTGGGGAGTGCGTGTTCAGTGGGGACAGGGACTGGGTCTGAGAAGACAGAGGAGTTCCGGAGGTGAGGTTGGTGAGGGCGGCACAGCAGCCTGGATGTCCTGAATGCCATGGAACCGTACACTGGAAAATGTTATGTCGTGTATTTTATCACGATTAAATCATTCCTGGGGCTGTTCCTGCCGTATTAACTGGAAGGCAGATGACTTCCGGGCCGGGGGGTCTCACTGCAGGTCCTGCCGGCCCCCATGCCCTCTAGCCCCCTGACAGTCCCTGCCCATGAGTCCTGGGCCATGTTATGCCCTCTGACTTGTTGTCCATTTAACCCTTACCCCAAGGGGGTGGTGTTCCGGGGTGAAGCGCAGGCTGGACACTGCCTGGGCTATAGGCTGGGACTAGGGCCAGGCTGGTACAGGGGGTTCCGAGGCCGGAGGAGTGGTCTCAGGTGCACCACCCTGGGCACCTCAGGGCTTCCAGCACCTTCTCCGTGGAAGCGATGCTTATAGACTCTCAAGAACGTTGAATCCAAACCCTTGCAAAAATTGGGTCCCGTGAGTGTCTGTCTGTCTGCATTTAGGTCTAGTAGCATTTTGGCCAACCCTATGCAGGGAAGGGCGATGCTCTTTCTTTTCCAAGAATTCGGGTTAAATGTCCATGATTTTGATACAAATATGCATCTTCAAGGTCATTCAGACAAAAGCTTTCAGACATTTTTGAAGCTGTGAATTATTAAACTTGTAGCATCTCCCCACGGGGGGCACAGGCGTCTCCAGGGAGCAGGCACAGGGGCCACTAAACCTCTGGCACCTGGACGATTTGCTGGACGGGTGACCAGTGTTGTTCCAAGTCTGCAGATGGGAAGTCCAAGGTCACGGGCACACAGCCCAGAGGCACAAGCTCCGCAGATGGTTTGGCGTAGCTGGTATCATGGGGGCAGCTGGGGGTCCGAGCCCTTCCTTCGTGTTGCCCTCGCATTTACCGAGCCCTGGCTGTCTGCAGTCCTCCTGCTGGGTGCTGGAGACATAAGGATGGCTGTGATCTGTCTCTTCTATGGAGGACTCACCACCACGTCCAGCCGAGGAGACAGACCTGCTGACAGCCATTCGTACCACTTCCCATAGCTGTTGTATGACAGTCGTTAGCAAACGAAGACAAGGATGCCTTCTCCTGGACACAGCAGGGAGCCCAGACCAAGGGGTGGCCCTTTGGTGGATCTGTCATTCTATCAACAATTACCTGTTGAGCGCCTCCCACGTGCTGGGCTCCACATTAGAGACTGGGATATGGCGGGGAAGAAGTCAGGACAGTTCCTGTCACCAAGAAGCTTGCCATGGGAGGGGAGGCAGGAAACACACAAGACAGGAGACCGGGGGTTGGTGACCACAGGTGCTGGGAATGAAGAAAGAGGATGGGAAGGACCGCTGGGTAAATGACGCTTGAGCAGAGAAAAAAGGGAGTGAGGGCTCCTGCCCAGATTGAGGATTAGGTGCGCAGAGCCTGGGGTTGGGGGTGGGCAGGGGGATGGTTTGGAGCAGAAGGGAGCTGCAGAGATGTACATACGTGGGTGTGCACGGGCGCTACGGGGTCCTGCCAAGGGAGATGTTCTCAGGAAGGTGCACACTGTGCACGAGGGACACACAACGGGGCAGGTGGGTCCCAGTGCCCCTCTGTGTCCAATGCACGGTGCCAGGGGAGGACAGAAGCAAAGCTGGGCCGGGAGTCATGCTTGCCTCGGAGAGGCTTGATGAGTGAGCCCGAGGGGATGTTCCGGGACAGCTCGATGCCGGAAACAAAATAATAAAAAGCCTTCGTTCGTGTCTTGTTCCGAAGCTGGTGGTCTGGATTCTTCCCCTTTACTGTCCCTGCCTGCAAACCCAGACTGGGAATGGGGACCCATGGCGCATCAGCTCAGAGCTGGGCTGGGAGCCTGCCCTCAACTTGCTCATCCACGCCTTGTCAAGGGAAAACATCCCTTGCAGGTCTGTACCTCTGTGAGAGGCGGTTCATGTGTTGGAGGGGCTGGCAGCCTGTTCAGAAGACAAGGGCCTGAGCTTTGCCCCAGGCAGGTCGCTGACGAGGGGATGGCGATTATCCCTGCAAATGATGAGGGAGGGGATCCTGTGTGCAAGGAGGACACGCCGTCCTGAGGATTCAGGGACCAAGGCTGGGGACTCAGGGAAGTGCAGCTTCCACTGTTTCCCTCGAACTTGGGAATGTGTCCAGACGCCTTCATTCAGTCCTCATGCTGTACGAAGTCCAGGATGTGAAAATCTAATTTGCTTAAAAACTCAAACGTTCCTGCTGTGGGTTTCTTAATTTCACACGCAGCATTCCTCTTTAGTCCCATGTTACTGCGTCTTAAAATGTCCCATTTACTTAATGCTCTTCTTTTGCAAAGTAATAGAAAAAAAATGTTAAGGATGCAGGCCCAGGAGACACTGGTTATCCCACAACTTCCACAATAAAAAGCAAGTTTCTAAATGATTTGCATCCTGGTTGGACGACCTTCTCCCTGATGAATGCCGGTCTGCACCAGCCGCGCCTCCAGGCCATTCTCAATGGCCAAGAAGAGTTTCTCTAAAGGTGCACATCTTGGTACTTTGCTTGTTTCTTCATGAATCTACAGAGGCTCTCTGCCTTGGATGCTCACCCAGGATTCAGGGAGGGGAGGTGCCTGGGCTCCTCGCAGCGCCTGGGAGCCCGTCTGTGATTCAGGGAGGAGAGGTGCCTGGACTCCCCGCAGCGCCTGGGAGCCCGTCTGTGATTCAGGGAGGAGAGGCGCCTGGACTCCCCAGGGCACCTGAGTTGTCCCTCAGGTAGTGAGTTCTCAAGGGTGAGGTTGTATGTTTTGGTTCCTCTGGCACTGCCACACTGGTCCCTTCCTTGTGGAACATGTGTCCTCTTCCAGCCTCTGTTGATGACTTCATATAAAATGCACAAAGGAACAAAAACACTGAAGTTGACCCAGGAGGAGGCTGGCTGGAGGATTTGGAAGGACAGCAGGGCAGGCGCAGCCGAAGGATTTATTTTTCTCTTGCTACCAGAAGACTCAGGACACAATGTAGAAACTGTGAAATACATTCATTAGCTTTCCCATCTCTTAAATGGTTTGACCCCACTGGGCAAGCCCTGGCTGAAGAGACAGGACATCTGGAGTCACCACTGTCTGAGGCCATGGTGGACCCAGCTCTTTCCGTTGCTCTGGGTGAGACATGGTAGACACTTAGCCCCGTAAAGAGCCCTAACCACAGATGAGACAGGAGGTGCGGCCGCCGGTCTTCCCTGAGAAGAAGTCCTCTTTCGAGATGCCTCCAGCAGAGCTGCCTGCGGGGGTGGACTTGTCACTGAGCTTCCAGCAGCTTCCTCATCGAGGGAAAATGGATTCAGCCAAAAGATCAAAGACGAGGAAATGCAGAGCCCACGTGATGCTGGCCGCGCATCCCAGCAAAGGCTGTCTCCTCCGCGGCATTGCTTCCACGTACTGCCACCGGTTTGCTTGGTTAGGAAGCTATGCAGAGCTGCACATCACCTTGTAGCAGAGGTGGTCTTCCGGCGGGCTGGACGCTCACAAACCGGTGGGAGCCAAGAAAGTGCCGTGAGCTTCGGCTCCCTGGCCAGGTCATGGGAATGCCATGAATCAGGCAGACACATTCCCATGATGTCAGTCACTCGGCTGAGCTTCTGGGGGTCATGGGTCTCTTTACATTTCTCCCCTGTCCCCAAGTTCCAACAAAACAAATAGATGGAAAGGTTACCTCCCAGATCCTTGGCAAAGACCCCCGGAATAGCACAGCTCGGTCCCGACTGAAAGTTTACTTCAGAAGATTCTGATGCAATTGACAAAAAATAAATCAGGTGAGGGACCCTGTGGCTTGTGGGGCTCCGCTATCTGGCAGGGCTGGAGGAGGCTCCAGGGTGCGGGGAGAGCAGGGGGCCCCGAGGTCCTGGCTGGGGTTCACATCCTCACCCCACTAGCTGTGGATGTGGGGGACCCTGGCAGAAAGGAAATCTGTGTCACAGTGAGCCGTGCTTTTCAGAAACCCTCCCGCAGCGCTGGCCGCCGCCCCATTGGGTGGGTGTGCGGGGAGGGCGGATGGCCACACGGCCGTTTGAGAAGTCCAGGAATGGCTGAAGCTCACTAGAGTGAAATCAAGTCAGGCACCCAGGCAGGGTCTGCAGTGGGTGCTAGGGGACTCTCAGCAGCTCAGGATTGTCCTTGCTCGTAAGAAGTTTGAAATTAGGAAAAATAAAACCCAGGTGAAAAACTGACTACAAAGTGTCTCCTGAACTGGCCCCCCAAGAGGCTGCGGGCTCCAAGTGCTCCCTGCCGGGGTCAAAGCCTTCTGCTTTCCAGGACCGCCCACTCGGTTATGAAGCCCACTGCTGGGTCAGGCCGGGGGTACAGTGACGGCAGAGACAAAGCCCCACCTTCGGGGACAGTCCCCAACACGCAGCAGCTGGATTGGAAAAAATAAAGATGAAAAAGCCTCTTAGAGCACCTGTCAGCGTACCACCGAAACCTGCCAGGGAGAGGAGAGACCCTTTCGCAGTAGGAGCTTAGATTACATTCTCGGTAAATTATTAGAAAAGTACACTCAGCAATATGCCGAAAGGATGGGCGCTGTGAGCAAGGCGGGTTTCTTTGTGGAGTGTCAGGGCAGGGCGTTCAGATGCCTTCCCAGGGTTTTGACACGTTGGCAACATGTGTCAAAAGCATTTGGATTGTTTGGATTATGCAGTGAAGCACATCTATAATCAAAAAGGGAAATAAAGGGAATCATCTCAAGAGACACTAAAATGCATTTGAGAAAAATTAAACATATTTCTGATATTAAAATCTCCTTTTCTGATGTTTAAAATCTCAATAACCTATAATAAAGAGATTCTTCCTTACCTCCGGTGGATCACCTGAGGTCAGGAGTTCGAGACTAGCCTGGCCAACATGGTAAGACCCTGTCTCTACTAAAAATACAAAAATTAACCAGGCCTGGTGGCACTTGTTTGTGGTCCCAGCTACTCAGGAGACTGAGGCAGGAGAATTATTTGAGCCCAGGTGGTGGAGGTTGCAGTGAGCTGAGATGGCGCCACTGCACTTCAGCTGGGGAGACAGAGCAAGACTCTCTCAAAACAACAATGACAAGGAAAGTGCTTATGTAGCACTCAGCTCTTTTGTGTAAGTGGGAGTCAGCAGGACTCTCACCAATATACTATTTTTGTAACATTGTTTCAAACTTTAAAAAACGGTTTATATAGTACAAGAAAAAGAAATAGAGATAGGGCTATTGGCAAGCAGAAGATAAAAATATTGACATTTGTAGATGAATCGGTTGTCTACCAGGAACCTTGCTCTCTACCCCATACCAAAAAAATAAATCATTTCAAAATCTTTAGAAATAATGAAACAATTTAGACTGAGGGCAATTGCTAAGTGAAGTTAAGTTTTCACAAGCACTCTCACACACACTAGCAATGAGCCTTTCAATCACATAATGAAACGAAAAGATGTCATTCACACAAACGAAAATATATATGCCATGAGATACCTTATACACATTTAGTGAGAAATAAAGAGGACTTTTCTGAAGAAAAATATCTTAGCTAGAGAATCCAATAGACTATTTTTCGAATGAGGAGCTTTATGTGTTAGGAGCCTGTTTGGAAATACATATCATTGTGAACATATCATTTCTTTTACAATTTATCTATTTAATGAAACGTTTAATTCAACAAAAATTATTCTCAGGTGCACATGGGAGACTAAGAGAGCAGACATGCTCAAAAAACTTAGGAAAAAGGAAAATGAGGAGAGCAGTCTTGTGCTGCCAGAGACTGTACTCCAGAATTTTAATGTTCAAGTGACTGGGTGCACTGGGGACCAGGCAGGAAACGGGGTGAAATGGAGGTGAGGAGAGCTCAGGAACAAGCCTGATGCTCGTCCTATTCAGGTGCAGGGTAAAGGAGGCAGTAATCATGAAGAAGGTGGATTACGCAGAGCATGATTCCAAAAAGGACCGGCCTGAGACTGGTGGTATGCAGGTCAGAACAGCACAGGGCGTTGTTAAAGGCTGCTGTTGTCTGTTAGTTTGTAAACAGCTTTTGTGGTGGCCCTCTCCCTGCTAGTATCAGGGTCAGCATTAGTTCTGGTGGGGCTGGGCTGGTGTCCTGGGTCTGAGCTGTCTGCACTGTTAGTATTTATTAGTATTAATGTTAGTGTTAGTATTTGTTAGTATTAGTGTTGGTATTTATTAGTATTTATTAGTGTTAGCATTAGTGTTAGTGTTAGTAGTGTCAGCAATTCAATAGTTAACCCCTGGACCTCTGTGCCCCCAGTGGGGGCCCGGGACGTCAGCCCTCAAGGCTCACTTATCCGGGTCTGGCTTGCAGGATGCTCACCCTTGCCTTTTGCAGTGACTGTTACACTTGACTTTTTCCTACAGTTTTCTAACCTAGACTTAAATGGCAACCAGAGTTTAAACGCCAGAGTGTCATGAATGAAAGAAGCCCGCTCCTCACCCTAGCGCGGCAGGGCTTCCAGAGCTTATTAAGGCCATGGGGATCGGCATGGCCTTGTTAAAATCTCAATAACCTATAATAAAGAGATTCTTTATTATAGGTGATGATTGTAGGACCGGTGCCCGGTCCTGGTGATCATCAGAGGCCAGCCTGTGGGGCCGCGGGTCGCCTCTCCCCATTCGCCACAGGGCTCCACATGGAGCGGGAAGCAGCCCCTGTTGATCTTTCTCCCCCGTGAAGCTCTGTGCTCATTTTAACCTGGAGTTTGTCCCTGTGGGAGGTAACACAGAGCACAGACCTTTCTCTGGGAACAGCAGCAATGCACAGAGTTAATCCTGAAACACAGGCTCTGATAGCCGTCTGTGACCGTGGGGGCAAATGGCGTGGAGAGAAGAGGACGCTGTCCCAGCAGCGGGGGGTCTGTGCTCTCGGCTGGAAACTGGATGTGTTCTTTCTTGGTAACCCTCCACCTTCCAGAGCTGACTTTCCTCTAGCGTTTCTTTCAATGTTAATGTTGGAGCCTGCGGTAAGAACTCAGATATTAAACACACCAAGGGGAGGCATGTCATCCTGCAGCAGGGTTCACACAACACCCAAGCATGAAAAGTGAGACCATAGTTTTCAAAAATTCTCATTGTATAATATCACGTGGCATGTATACTTTATAGAGAGAAGAACCCCGCGAGTTGTCTTGGCTGTCCTGGGTGGCTCTGTCCCCTCTGAGACCGTCAGCCCTCCTGGCACGGCTCTGACCTTGCCTTACCTAGACCCATGCATCTTAGAGAGGCCCGGGGTCAGCACCTTCTGGATGAGACTGATCGTCAGGGCTCTGCTGGACTGAGTGGGGCTGGGGGGTGGGGAGAACATCAGAAGTGGGTGACCTCTTGAAAAGGCAGCAGTCCCTCCCCATCAGCCCACAACTGTTCTGGTTTCCTCTTGCTCTCCAATCGTGATTATTAACAGTGCCCCTTTCACTCCCAGAGCAGCTCATTCTACATGTTGGGTTATGTGGTCGTCCTATCCGGCAAAGGCACACCTCCCTCCAGCCGGGACTACCTGGCCGTTAGGCCACACCCACTACTCCTTAGGGTCACTCTCGGAGTTTCCTAAAACGCCCGTTCCTCGCTCTGCCCTGTTACCCACCCCTCCTTCTGACATGCCAGCTAGGAAGGCATGCGCTACAAATCACTCGCCTGGAAACCAGGGATCTAGTGTCAAGTCAGTGGTTAGTAGGATCCCCTGTCTGTCCCCGGTCAAGGACCAGCTGCTGAGTTGGTGGACATGGACAACCCTGCCAGACCCTGCCCCACGCAGGCAGTGCCTATGGGAAGTACCCTGGAGCTGCAGACGGGCAGGATTGGCTGTCCTGGTGAGGGGTAGTCAGGGAAGGCTTCCTAGAGGAGGCAGCACTAACCGGCACTCAGAGGTGCAGAGAGCATTCTGCACGAGGGAGAGGCAGAGATAGTTTATGTGGAGGGCCTGCTGTAAGTGCCAGCTTAGGGCGTGGTTCAAAACCCAGGAGGAGTGAACTCCCTCTGGAGAGCCTTGCCCTGCAGGCAGAGAGGGGCCTATGCAGGGCTCTGGGCTGCCAACATTGTAGGTCATTATTTGGCGTGAGTGTTATGGTTAGTATTAGTGTTGGTGTCAGTGTTGGTGCTAGTGTTAGTGTTTGTTAGTCTTTGTGTTAGCATTAGTATTTATTTGTATTAGTGCTAGTGTTAGTGCTAATTTCAGTATTTGTATGAATGCTAGTAGTGTTACTGTCAGTATTTATTAGTATTAGTGTTAGCATTAATGTTAGTATTTATTAGCATTACTGTTAGTGCTGGTATTTCTTAGTATTCCTGAGTATTTCTTAGCCTTAGTGTTAGTAACTGTGTCAGCATTAGTTTTGGGGGGCTGGACTGGTGTCTTGGGTCTGAGTTAGTATTTCTTAGTATTACTTAGTATTTCTTAGCCTTAGTGTTAGTAACTTAGTGTCAGCATTAGTTTTGGCGGGGCTGGGCTGGTGCCCTGGGTCTGAGTTAGTATTTCTTAGTATTAGTTAGTATTTCTTAGTGTTAGTATCCATGTCAGCATTAGCTTTGGTGGGGCTGGGCTGGTATCCTGGGTCTGAGTTAGTATTTATTAGTATTATTTAGTACGTGTTAGTATCCATGTCAGCATTAGTTTTGGGGGGCTGGGCTGGTGTCCTGGGGCTGAGTTAGTATTTCTTAGTATTAGTTAGTATTTCCTAGCCTTAGTGTTAGTATCCGTGTCAGC
>NW_022436950.1:1584237-1593963 GCF_009761245.1 Sapajus apella | reverse complement strand
GTGTCAGCATTAGTTTTGGGGGGCTGGGCTCGTGCCCTGGGTCTGAGCTGTCTGCATCTCCATCTCAGCCCCTCTTGAGCATCCTTCTCCTCTGCAGTCCTGCACAGCTTGAGTCCCAGCGGGAGGGCTGCATCTATAAATCCCTACGTAAGGAAACGTTATCTGGACGAGCCACTTGACCTTCAGGTGGGAACTCTGGCTATGACAAGGGCTTTAGCGGGGAGTAGGTGCCACCCACTGTGTGCCCAGGTTTTCCATCCATGGGAGCCAGGGGTCATCACAGCCACTCCAGGAAGGGACTGCCTGGTTTCTCCTTCCTTTCTGTCTCTCTCCGTCCCTGTCTCTGTCTGTCTATCTGTGTCTCTCTGTCGCTGTCTGTCTGCCTGACTCTCTTTCTCTCTCTCTCTCTCTCTGTCTCTGTGTCTTTCTCACTGTCTTACTTAGGGTCACACTGCAAGTCAGATTCAAGCCTGGGCCTCTGGCTTCCAGGTCCCTGTTCATACACCAAGCCCCACTCATTGCCTCTCCCTGCAGCAGCCTAGGTCTCCTGAGCCCGAGGGTCCACTGTGTCCCGCCCTGTGCTTCCTGAGAGCATGGGAGTCCCTGGCCTTTTTCCAGTCCTCCCAGTGCCCACCTGTGTTAACTGGACTCAGGACCTTTGAGACTGTTCAGCAGGGTGGTGGCTGGAAAACAGATCAGTGCTTTTTTCCACTTTTAGCCTACAACCCAGACAAATGCAAAAGCCTTGCATCCTGTGCTGTGCCAGGGTGCCCTGCCTTACAAAACAGATAGCTCTGGAGAAGCATGTGTAAATGTAATCTGGGGTAACGTTGACTCACGTCAGGATCATTTGAGCCTCTTCACCTTGACTCCGATTGGCCTCCGAGGCGGCAGTGACTTGTACTGCAGTTGAGCTTGCCTTGGTGCCCTGCCTTCCAGACCTGGAATTAATGATCTGTGAAAACACTTAAATTCCCGGGGAAAACTCCTTTTTGAAAGGAGCAAATGTGTTTGTAACTTACAGGTTCCTTTTGTCCCACAATGAGGGAACTTCCTGGGAGCCTACCTGCGTGGAGTCCCGGGAAGTGATATCTCGATTTTAAAAGTCCTCCAGGAACAATGCTGCTTTTAACAAAATTAAAGGATGCTTTCTGGGTGCTCTCCTGGAGGCTGGGGCAGTCCGAGCTGAGGGGCAGGTGAACGCGGCCCAGGTGTGCCCCCCGGGCTGGATGCAGGCCAGAGAGGGGAGATCGGGGCGTAGATGTCCGAGCCCCTCCCGATTTGAGGGCTGCTTGTGACATTGTTCCCTCCAGTCTGAGGGTGAGATGGACGTGAATATTTCTTCCGTGGTTCCTTCCCCCTACCCCGGGTTCTATTTTTCTGCGAATTCTTCTAGAAACCTGAGCAGGGCTTTTGCGTTTCTGAGCCTCCGTTTTCTGCCTTTTTGTTTACTTTGGTAGTGCTCGAAGTTCCTTGGAGGACAGCTGCAGTATTTACATGACTCTTGTTTTATTACCGGGATTGGGCTGGTGATGGTTCCTCCTCCCGTGGAAGTCACCCCTCGTGGACTGTTTATCTTTGTAGAGACGTGTGGGATCCACGAACACCGTGGGAGCCGGCGGGGACCACATGGGACCACAGATGGGCTCCGTTCACCGCGTCGCTCATTTAAAAAACTCTGCTGATGTAAAACCCACTTGTGCTTGCCGCTGTAGCTGCTCGTCTCTGAGGAGCTGGGCTGGCTTGCTTGACGTTAAACAGGAAAAAATAAGG
Organism: Sapajus apella; assembly: GCF_009761245.1. Classification (NCBI taxonomy): domain Eukaryota; kingdom Metazoa; phylum Chordata; class Mammalia; order Primates; family Cebidae; genus Sapajus; species Sapajus apella. The sequence continues at coordinate 1,592,190 of NW_022436950.1, read as the reverse complement.
AGATTAAAAACAGAAAGTGAGGGGAGAAGGGACAGGAGATGCCAGAGCCGCAGAGCGAGGCGGAGGTGGCCGGAGCCCAGCCTGACCACTCCCTACCCTTTAATTCTGACAGAAGGAGAAGGAGGGGGTTGTGAAGCCAGATCAGGGAAAACATTTAGCATCTAGCAGAGGAATTTTCTAGAAGCCTGGCCAGGAAGGGGCTCTGAGCACACGGAGGGAGTTGAGTTAGAAGAATTCCCAGCTCCAAGGATCCTGAGAGGACCCTGGGGAAGGCCATGTTGATTCTGTGCCTTGTGGAGAGGGAGGCGGTTTTCAGGAATGAGAAGCTGACAGGGTTATGCTGTTGCTGGTTTTCCAGCTGTAACATGCACATGGCTGTGGCTTTTCTGTCCTTCTGCATCTGCAAAGTGTCAGTAATTGATGGCCCATCAGAGTCGCTGGGTGAAGCCAGAGCTGTGAGCCGCGCTGTGGTTTCAGCCCTTCCCTCCCCCTGCATTAAACGTGATTGGCCTTTCCCCTGGGATTTACCTGAATTCCTCCAGCCTTCCTCCCTTCGGAAACCCATCCGCGAAGTTCAGGACCCTCCACAGAAGGCACTGCGCATGCCCACCCAGCTGAACATCTGAGAGATAACGGGACAGGCACCTATGAACCAGTTCTTTGAGACAGGGTCATTGGCTGCCAGCTGTGCCTGGGCTGCAGTGCCAGGGGGCTGCCACGTCTGCCCCAGGGATCTCAAGGCTCCTGAGCCTGGGATTTCAAGACCTTGAGGCAGGGCTCCCACTTTCACCTGGAGAAGCGAGGTCCCACCGAGGGCAAGACCAGGCCAAGGTCCCGGACACCATGCGGCACAGGTGAGGGGGGAGGGCTCACTGGGCCTGGGACACGTCCCATGCGAGTGGCCACATGCCATGCGCGTTCTGAATCTGGGGCTCTTCTCCATGTAGGGCCTCTCCCCTCCCCTGCCCGGCCATGCCTTAGATGTCCAGGTTGAAGCTCCAGAACAAGATTCCAGGCATGGTCTGATTCACGGGCACGTTCAAAGGTGTGGTTGCCGCCCGCAGGCCACAGGACAGGGCTGGCGAGGCGAGAACGGCCCCTTTGCACCTGCAGCGGGGCTGGGGCAAGCAGCAGAGGCAAGGCCCACAGGACATCCTTCTGTCACGAGGAAGGCATCAGACGAAGGGTCCAGCTGCTGCTGCCCCACAGTCCAGCAGACCCAGCCCCCAGTGCTGCCAGAAACGTACCTCGCAGGCTTCCCCCAGGTCAGGAGTGCAGGGAGCCTTCCGGAGGCATGGCCAGGAAATGCCTGCTCCCTGTGGCCGGCTGGCTGCTCCCAGAGGACGATCCTAGGGCTGAGCTGTGCACACACAATTGACTCTTCCCAAACTCAACAGTCCACAGGTCACTCCAGCTCCCCTGAGTGGTGTGGGTAAGGGGCAGGGGAGGCCAGGGGCATCAGTGGAGCGTCCCCCATGGAAGAAAACGTTCACACGCTCATAGAGACATGTTTCTCCTGAGAAGCCTGGAGCAGGGGTCAGCCCTGGTCCGTGGGGGGCTCCTTCTCCTTTTCATGCCTCTCAGCCCTCAGTGCCTTCCCAGATCATGCAGACGTGGCGGGGGGGCTGTACCACTGCGGACATGCGGTGTCCCCCACGTTTCAGGGTCCCCGTGGCCGGATCTTCTGAGCGGGACCCTGATTCCCGCCCCGCCTCACTTTCGGACCGAAGGACCTGGCTACCCTGGGTGGTGGTCAGCCTCTCCTCTTCCCCCTTCAGTGGTACAGTACCTGGCCCAAGCCCTCGTGCTACCTGACTCAGCTTGCTTTATTTAGTCCAGGCAAAGTGGTGGAAAACGAAGAACTGGGCTTTAGTGGCTTTGCAGTGCGCACTTGACCAAGGGAAAAATCAGCCCAGAAATATTCACCGATGGGTCTGCTGTTTCTTGCTGGCTGCCCACTGTCCTCAATGACTACCGCATCAGCCATAGCACACAGCAGATGTCTGGTCCTGGACGCTGCACAGTGTCAGTGCCGTGTAGGTGTTTGGTGCCTGTTAGCAGAGCAGGAGAGATTCCAGGGACTACTGAGAGTGATGGTACAAAATCACCATCAGGAGTCCCAAGAGTCCTCCTGCAAACCATATTATAAATGCTTTGGCAGGCCTTGGGCAGATGAAGGGCGTATTACTGGAAAGCTTAGAAGGATCACATCTTAAAGGGAACCAATGGGTTTTACACATTTTAAAGTGTATTTGTAATCTTAGCTTTACAAAATACAAAAAAAATTAGTTGGGCATGGTGGTGTGTGCCTGTAATCCCAGCTACTTGGGAAACTGAGGCAGGAGAATTGCTTGAACCTGGAAGGTGGAGGTTTCATTCAGTGAGCTGAGTTCACCCCATTGCACAGCCTAGGCGACTCCATCTAAAAAAAAAATCACATTACTGGTGATTTTCTCACTGAGCCATAAAATGCACCATGAACTTTGTTCTACAAACAACAGAACGGCTCCCACGATGATTGCCTGACCCTCTCCTGGGCTCTCATTCCCAAGCTGCAGTGAAAGGACATTATCTTCTGAAGCACCAAAAACCCCAGGGCAGAGCTCTTCCTAGCGTTAATTATGTTTTCAACTCAAGAGTTCAAATACCAGCAACTGAAGGCAGACTATCTGGGGAAAAAGTGGTTTCTTTCTGCATCGTTTTGGTTTGCTAAAAGTTTTATGTACGGTTCTCTAGGCCCTCGTACACAGTATGAGGGAGAAGTAGAATTTCCCCTCTCAAGATGCCATAGGGGTTGTTGGTGCCTTAAAGGTGAGCACGTGTGTGCAGGGCATTCCCTCCTGCAACACAAGCTCACTCACCCCACATCTGAGGAAGGACACTTCTGGGCCGTTGTCTGTAGTCCTGGGGACGTGGGAGGTGTGAGGCTCCAGGCTGCATCTTGGTGAGCGATTCTGGGTGACACTGCGGGTTGGGTGGAGTGAAGGGTGGAGGGGGAGGGCAGGTGGGGGTGCAGCGCTGGAACGTCCATGAGTTTGGGCAGTGGGGGCTCTTTTCCCACCACAGATTTCCAGTAACAAGGCATTCTTCCCACCGGAGGAGATTCTGAATGGCACTGCTGTTGCCAGACCTCCTTACTGTGGCAGAAGAAGTCCTGCTACCAGAGAGCTAAGAGGAAGCGGGGGCAGCGTTTGGTCAAGGCAGCCCTTCAAACCTCAGCGGGAGTGAGCACGTTAGCAACGGCAAAGAACACGCTTGAATAATTTGCTGCAACCCAGGGCAGAGATGCCACAAGAGGACCGTGGGGAAAGGCAAATCCACTCATGCATCTTGGAGTTTTTTCCAAGTGCAGAAAAGGAAACTTCACCAAAGTCTTGGGCCGTGAAGCAGAGACTCTGGTTCTGACTCTCATAGTGAGCTCCTAAGGGTGCTCACGCCCAACGGAGCCTGCACGCCAGTGACACCACCAACGCCATCTCGGTGTCCCACCCCTTGGAGAAGGGAAAGGACACAGGGGTGCCCGGTCGTACCCCGCCTTTCCTCTCTTCCACCCCAACACTGCATCTTAATAAAACACGAAGGTAACTTATGAGTCTGGCTCCCTCGTTACCAGTTTCACCCTCAGTCTCTGTTGATGTTGGTCATTAAGCCTTTTCATGGGCCCATTCATCGTCTCGCTCTTTGTCTTTTTCCCGATGAGACTTGCACTCCCCGCCTCCCCCGCCCCGGCCAGATTCTGCTGCCCTGGGCACTTTTAGGAATCAAATCCTGGCATTTGGCAGAAATTGGTGTAATGAAATTATCAGTTTTTCAAATGCCATCTATAAGTTACTATTTTGTTGGTTTTAGACAATCCTTTGTTTTAACTGCGTGGAGCAGAGTCCCTGCCACCCCGAATGAGCAAGAAGTGAATGGCTGCTGCATCAACCCACCGAGATTCAGGGGCTTCCTTCCTGCAGCCGCGAAGCCGAACTTATTCTTCCTGATACAGCACTGACCCGGGAGGGAATATCGTCCCATGACCCACGGCTGCCTTGCGGGTTGTCCTGAAAGGCTCACGCAGGTGTCCTCTGCGTGTGAAATGCGTGGGCCGCTTAAAATGTATTTGAGAGGCGCTCAGTTCCTAAAGGCACTTTTCACTCAAGCTTTTTACCCATCACAGAATGTTGGCAAGGTGTGACCGTGGCCTCATTTATTATTTACTGATTGTGGCTCTGTGGGCCAGGTTTCTCTAAAGTAGCTCAAGTGTTGGGATGTTGGAAGTTGTAACCGTTTTCACTTTGCCTGAGCGTTATTTGAGTTCTCGTTGACTCAAGGTCTGTTGCCTTATTTTCAGAGTCCTGTCTCCATCTCGGGTTTTGCTGAAGCTTTCTTCCCTCTGCTCACTTTCACCCTTCTTATTTGATTGCAAGGCAGTGTTTTGTTTTAAAGCAGATTCAACCTGAATTCTTTAAAAGTGCACAGAACATCTGCATCCCATCTATTTATTGACAAAGCTTGATTAAACCCGACCTAGGAGGGAGGTGGACTTCTGGACCAAGGATTGAAAATAGATGGCTGGATTCCCTCTAAACAAGGACTTCGACATCACTCTCTATATTCATGGGGTCTGTATTAGAAAAAGAAATTACTCTGGGATGTTGAGATGAAGTTTTAATGGTAATTCCATGCCATTTAAGGGAAGGATGATTCCCACTGATGGAGTCATAGCCCCTGATTTAGTCAGAAATACTGTAGCAAACATTTGGAGACTTCGGTTAGCTGACAGCTTGCATAATAACTGCGAAGTCTTGTTCAGGCTCCCTAGATCTTAGCTCTGCCTCATTTCAACTAAAAGTAGTCATTTCTGGCTTTCAAACTCAGGAATATTGTTGCAATTCATGAAAAAATAAATGGGAATATTTGGGAAAACACACAGCTATGCCCGTCACATGTGAATATACAATTCCCACAAATGACGGCCCAGGCGGATTCTAGCAGAGGAGGAAACTGGAAATGTCCTTGAACATGCATGTGGTTGAAAATGTTCTCTTAAAAACATTCCAGTGCCATCCTTGACCACGTCCTAGCCACACATTCGCAGGGTGGCAGCAGGCTCCATAGGGCAGGAGGTGGCCATGTCTGGACCCAGCAGAGGACGCCTGGAGGCAATCTTAGAAGTCCAGCCTGGAAGACTAGCCAGGTCTCATTGGACTGTGATTCGGTTCCCCGAATTACACTGACTTCTGAATCGTGGACTAGTTAAGAACCATGTGAGTGTAAAATCTCCACCCTCAAACCATGAATTCAGTAAACAATGACTCAGGCAGACTTGGGACAAAGATGAGCCTTCTTAGAGAAGCAGTGGGTGTATAAGTGTATCGTATGTGTATATGGTACATATATTCATATATGCATACACATATACACACGTGTGTACCATATGTACATAGACTATAGATGGTGTGTGTATAAATATGTGTGCACCAGATAGCTCAATACCTAAGGCCCTGAAGCCACTGCCAGCTGCTAACTCAGGCAGGCTGCTGGCAGCCTTTGTGCATGACTGCTCCAACACTCTGATACTCAGTGCATTCATCACAGATTTCTTACCGTTAAGTGAGTGCCTACTACATGTCCTTCCACCTGCAGGGCAGGTAGTAGATGAGAAATGGATTGCCAAGGATGACATGTAAGCATAAGAACCCACCTGTCCTCAAGGTGCCCGGCTTGCTGGAGAGGAGAGCTGCCTGGCGTGGAGGCTGCCCAGCCCAGCCTGTGCCCTCACAGAGGTCCCGGGGAGCACACGTGGGCCACGGGGAGGCTGCTCCCAGGGCTTAGTTTCCACGGAGAGCTGTGTGGAGGATACATTCTTAAAGAGATCCCTGGAGAGCAAGGTTCACCTGGGGCAGTGGAGCACCTGGAGCAAAGGCCCACATTGGCCCCTGCACACAGCCAAGGAGGCGACAGCACCAGGGATGCCACGAAGCCAGGAGCCCGCTAGGCAGGGTCAGCCAGGCCACCCGCCACCTGCTTGTGGCCACTGAAGCCTGTATCCCCGCAGCCTCTGACCACTGCTCTATGCAGGACTGGCACAGCAAGAGCACACCCTGACCTGGGCAAGACAGGCATCCTGCAGAGCCTGGGTGGAAGTCCGGCACCTCCCACTGTGTGTGAAGGTGTCCTCTGCTTAGGAGATGGCGGCTGAGAGCCCATGATTACACGAGGCTCATAAAAAAGATGGAATACATTCTATATCCACACAATCCAGGTAGTCCTTCCCCACGGACACGTGTGTGCGTGCGCAGCTAACTCAATCTTGTCATTTTCTAGTTCTGGAAGAAGTCACTGTTTAGGAGAATACAGAATATTCTCATATGAGAATATGAGACTTGTGTGAGCGTGCTGCAGTTTATAGATACGGAGTTTTATTGCAGGAATGTGGAATTTTTAAAAATGAAGTAATCATGAGCATATTTCTGTATCTCTTGACTTGATCCTTGAGCCCACGAGTCTTCTGGGGCAGGGGGATTGGTCTCTAAGCTCTTGCATCAAAGACAGCCTGAGGAGGCTGAGGGGGGAGGGGCGGGTGTTCTCCCAGGGTCTACCCTTCCCACATTGAAATTGTTCTGCCCACCATCGTCACGAACAGCACTGAGACCCTTGATTCTTTCAGGTTCTCAGATACCACGGCATATTGTCATCTGCAAACCGGGACCTTGCCAGCTGTGTGTGGGCTGCTGTGAATCTGTGCACTTTCAGTCCTGTTCTCGGACCCCCAGGTTCTGTGCAGCCCGGCTCTCAGTTCTGCAGTTCATGCTCCACTTTCAGACGGAGGACGCCGGTTAGATTTGTGGGTCATGACATTAGCGTCCGAATCTCAAAAATGAAATGTCAGCAATTGTAGCTCTTTGTTAGAGTCTGACGGAGGAGACCCCAAACAGGCTTTCCAGAACCACCCCCAGCTCCAGGTGCTCTTAGGATCAGCGAGGCGACCTCGACCCTATCGGGAGCATTTGGACTCCTGGTAAACCTCCCTCAGCAGACAGTGGAGCTGTGCTTGTCAACAGCCTCCACGGCACCCCTGCTGCACCGGTGGGGATAGCACGGGTCCTGGCTGATGACTGGCCAAGCACCTGCGTGTCTTCTCAGAAGGAGCCTGGGGCTTGGCCGGCGTGGTCTGTTCCTCACACTGGTCTGCACTTCGGCCTGGACCTTGTTTCTCTGTGTGCTGTCCTGAGGCCCCCAGGCTCCCAGGTGTCTGTGCTCTGGTGTGGGGGAGCTGGAGGGTGGGAGGACAGTCTGGCAAATGTCTTTCTCCGGCAGATGCAGGAGGCGTGCGAGCAGGGGGATGGCTTTCCTCAGGAGGAGACCGAGGTCCTGAAAGGCAGGTGGGGGCCTGGAGACAAGAAGGCGTGGGGGTTCGAGGATCAGGGGTCATCTTCGGCCGGCTGACAGCACCCTCACTCTGGGAGCTGGAAGCTGGGAAGACGGAGGCATGCATATTTTCCAGGCTTGAGTCCAAAATCCCTGCTGTTCTCCGTGTCTCTGCTGCCTCACTGCCTTCCTCTGTTTGCCCGTCGAGACCCAAGTGCTGAGCCTGGAATCCGCAGGGATGTGTTTCTGTGTGAATGAGCAGCCACTGAGAACAGGGGGATCGGGCTATGCAGGACAGGCTGTATTCATGCACCTGCCCAAGGCGGGACCCAAGGCGGGACCTGACATTTAGCCCCGGAGTCGTCCATGGAGCTGCTGGCCATTTAGCCCTTCCTCTTCAGCTCGCGCTTGCTGCTGAGCTGTGCCGGTTCTGTGTTCTGTTACATGCAGGTGTGTGAGCCATGCGGGTTCTGTGTTCTCTGTTACGTGCGGGTGTGTGAGCCCTGTGGGTTCTGCGTTCTCTGTTACATGTGGGTGTGCGAGCCATGCCGGTTCTGTGTTCTGTGTTATGTCTGGTGTGTGAGCCGTGCGGGTTCT
>NW_022436950.1:1575159-1584227 GCF_009761245.1 Sapajus apella | reverse complement strand
GTGTGAGCCGTGCGGGTTCTGTGTTCTCTGTTAGGTGCGGGTGTGTGGACTGAAACCCACCTGCAGCAGCTAGTCACACCTGCCTTGGGGACGCTGACTCCACAGCAGTGGTTGCCAGGCAGCCACCGGAAGGGTCAGTTCTTCCCCAGGACTCAGCAGGTGAGACTCCGGCTCACCCCACAGAGGAACACAGACACCTGAGAGCCTGCAGGCCTCACGACAGCACAGAGGGAAACAGAAGTCCAGGTGGAAATGCAGACCGCACGAGGAAGAGGCCACGGCCTGGGCGCACGAGGACTGTGCCGTGCGTTACATGTGAGAAGACGCACATGTGCTCGGCCAGTCACCAGCCAGGACCGTCCCCAGTTGCCTGTCCAGCCTGGGCTGTTCACCCACCCATCCTGGCCCTGAAATTTACTTTTTCCCTGTATTTTTTTTTTTTCTTTGGAGACAGAGTCTTGCTTTGTTGCCCGGGCTGGAGTGCAGTGGTGTGATCTCGGCTCACTGCAACCTCCACTTCGGGGATTGAAGCAATTCTCCTGCCTCAGCCTCCCGAGTAGCTGGGACCACAGGCGCCCGCCACCACGCCCTGCTATTTTTTTGTATTTTAGTAGGAGCAGAGTTTCATTGTGTTGCCCAGGCTGATCTTGAACTCCTGAACTCAGGCGATCCGCCTGCCTCGGCCTCCCAAAGTGCTAGGATTACAGGTGTGAGCCGCCGTGCCCAGCCTTCTAATACGTCTTTTCAGTCACCACTACGGGCCTCTACTAGCTGATTTTACCTTAACTGAGGCCCTAAGTCTTCAACACTTTGTGTGTGCTCGCTGATTTCTTAATAGGATGTGTTTCTCAACAGAGATCAGTTTTATCCGTGTGGCACGGAAGTTTGAGAATCTGAAATGGGCTAAAAGTAACTGAGTCCAGAGATCAGTTTTATTCATGTGGTGCGGAAGTTTGAGAATCTGAAATGGGCTAAAGTAACTGAGCCCAGGGAAGCAAAAGGCCTGTCCGTGCTGCGTAAACCACGCCCCCAGCTGCTCCCCCAGAAACGCCAATTCTGCAGGCCTGAGAGCGCGTCTGCCACACCTTCAGCTGAAATCTGAGCTCCCGGGGATTCCTGGGAGCTGGCGTTGAATTATAGTAGGATTCTCCTGCTCCTTAGGTTTTCGTGTTCTTCTGAATGTAGGTGAATAGGTATAAAAAATTTCAAAAATAGCTTGTGTTTTCTGAGGCGTTTGACAAAAAGACTGCCCAATAAAATAGAATTAAGTATAGTTACTTTTGTAACAGTTTCACATTTTTAAAATGGCCTAGTTTTTCAAGATGAATTTCAAAAACTGAAAGCTGGCCCTCGTTACAGACATGACTTATGGTCAGAGTTGTTTAATTATTCAGGACAGTTTTACCTCCCCCATTTAAACACCGTTCAAGGGAGCTAGTCCCGGAATTCTCCTGCTACACTTTCCAGGCTCCGCACCGCCCAGAAGCACAGCCTGTGCCTCGCCTCTCAGAAAACAGACCCCGGAGCCTGGGCACCTGGGTTTCATCCCCAGCACTGTTCCTCTGCTCTCCTGCCTCTCGGAGCCTCTGAACACGGGAGAACCAATGGCATGAGACGTTTGAGGTCCTTCAGCCGAATCCCAGACATACACTGTGGGTCCTGGCACTGGGGAAGCGCCCCGCGCTGGCTGCTGTCAGTCGCAGCTTCTGGCACATTCTCTGTCCCACCAAATGTGTGGAAGACTGTTCCCAAGGAGCGCCGACCCCCTGGCCTCCGCGACAGCCTGTGCCCGGCTGAGCCTGCCCTTCTGATGTCCTGGACCCTGGCGACCTTTCTGACGCCCGGTCCTACTGCCAGCAGGGGGTGGTGTCCCCCAGCCTTCCCTTGACACCTAGTGTCAGTTTCCACACGGCCCTGCCTCTCCTACCAGATGCCTCCTTCCCAGCCTCCCCCTCTGCTTGCCCCTAAAAATATCTGTTTCCCCCAGTTCTGCCATGGATGAGGGCGTAGATCAGGAATCTGAGCCCATCTTTGGAATCCGGAGGCCTGGGTTCAAATCCTAGCAAAGCAAGCATCTCAAGCTCTGTGCTGATGCCTCCTTTCTCCAAGGGGAGAATAAAGTTGGCTTCAGTCTGGAGAATCTGCCTCCGAAGCCCCACCCTCTTCTGGGGCTCCCAGTGTGTCCCTTTGCTGAGCGAACTTGCCCTTCAGGGTGCCCTGAGGATCCCAGCGGCTCCACGTGGATGGCACAGGTCTCGATGCCCTGAGAAAACTCCTTCTCTCTAGGTCTGAGTCTAGTTTATGGATCAGGATGCACCCAGCCACCCAGGCTGGGCCCCTCAGCCGCCCCCTGCCACCCCCACACTCAGCCGGTCACCAAGTCTGCTGGATGGCCTCTTCCTGCTCCTCCAGCACGGCTGCCATTTCCATGTGGTCCTGGCTTCCTTCTGGGCCACTGGGGCAGCCACCCTGCCCAGACCCCACCTCAGGGCCCATCCCTTGCCAGTCAGTGCTACCTCTGACAGGCAGATCTGATGGTGTCCGTGGCCCCCCACACCTTTCCCAGCCTCCCTGTTGCCTTATGGAGTCCTGCCAGTTCCTGCCCCTTCCCCAGAATCAATGCTGCCTGTACCCCAGAATCGCTCCCCCACCCTCCTGGCTGTGCCTCCCATCTCTGCCTGTGCCCACAAGGCCCTTCCACCCCTCTCAGCTGGGGCTGACCTCCTTGAAGACATGGCTGCAATCCTGAATTCTGTGACAAGCTCTCCAAACCCTCAGACACATAATTGTCACCTCCCCTGTGTGTCTAGCATGGCCTTTTCATCTCTTTACTACAAGAATACATTTGCAGTGATCACCTGTATTTATAATATATTTATATTTCATAGCAAGATGGTTGCAGACCCTTTATTATAGCTTATTATTACATTTTTGTGATAGTGATTTGTTCTGTTGCTTGTCTCCCGAAATGAACTGTGAGCTGGCTGAGGAAGGGACCTGGTCCTACCCGTCTTCACATGCCAGCATTGTGCAGCGTGCCCTACACCGGCAGCCCTGCTGTCCACAGTTTCTTAGCTGCTGCTGCTGCTGTTGTCGGGGACGCTGTGTCTTCAGACATTCACGTGTTCTCTCAAAAGACATTTGCTAAGTTCCTGCCCCTGGTTTGGACAGTGTGTCAGCGCTGTGGCTACAAAGGCATTTCTAGCCCAGGGCTGAGCCGACCTGCGTTCTGGGTGAGATTGGCACCCACCTGGTGTCTTGGGATGTCAGGCCCTTCCCACCTTCCTGTGGCCCTGGTCTCTCGATGTCTGGAAAGACACTGCTTGGCCAGATGACCTCCAGAGGGGCCTCCAGAGGGGCCTCCAGCACCACCGGCTGGAAACGGGGCCTGCAGGGCGGCTTGCGTTCCACCATCTTCCACTCGCAGGTTTTATTTGGAGACTGAATTTGGTAGCATCTGGAGAAGCTGGAACTCACAGGTGGAAGGTGTTCCTGGACTTGGAGGCCCTGGTACTGGGAGAGGTGGAATGTTCTCCTGCCACCTGGCTCCTCGCGGCTGGCCAGCCCTCGCTGTCTCTGAAGGTTGGGAGGGGTCCCGTTGCAGGGGTCCTGGGAAGAGGAAGAGGGTGGGGCGGATCCTGAGGGATGGGTCAGAACCTGCAGCCACAGCCCTGGCAGAGCCAGCCCTCGAGAGCCTGGGGGTCTCCAGGTGGACACGGAGCAGCTCTGCAGGGTGGCTTCTCCGACAGGGATGCTGGGGGCTCCAAGCAGGAGGCAGCCGGCCCGGCCTGCTGGGCAAGCTCGCCCTCTCCCCTGGTTTCCTCAGGCTGACTCCTTGCCAGACAGGCCATTCCAAGCATAGTCAGCCTGAGTCCCTGCAGCCAAGCCCAAGCGGCGGGAGATACAGCCTGGCTTCCAGCTGGTGTGAAGTCCTAGCTCCACTGGAGGAGCCAGGCCAGGCCAATAGCCACTGGGAGCCGCCGCACTGTAAATACGGTCATTCCCACATTCCCAGCAGGATTCCTCCTTCTCAGGCAGTAGGCAAGCCGGGGTCAGAGGCATGAGTCATGGAGCTGGGAGAGGGGCGGGGATCCGGAAGACTGGCCCGGCCCGGCCTGCCGTCCTCACCAGACTTCACCCTGCCCACTGACCCTCCAGACCCTGACGGCGAATGCCCCACATGTGGGCGGGGCATCCAGAACCCACCTGTAGTGCCGCCCAAGCAGAGAGGGGTGCAGAGAAAGCAGGAGACGTCCGCAGCACGGGGGCAAACAGGCCACTGTCCCTAGGGCCACCAGGCCGTGCTGGAGTAGGAGGCACCCTGCAGGGCCCAATTTCAAGCCAGCGGTGCTGGAAGTCCCTCTGGAGGCCGCCTGGCTGAGCAGTGTCCTTTCAGAGATGGAGGGACCTGGGCCACAGAAAGGTGGGGTGGGGTCTGACATATCCCAAGTTGCCAGCTGGTTCCTGATATCAGGCTGCCTGCCACCTGACCACGTTCTGAGCCACTTGTCCTGAAAATCCTTGAAGTCCCATAAGAGCTCAGAGCAGGCAGCGCCTGGTGCATTTCTCTGTGACCAGCAGACACCCATCAATCCTCCGAGGGTCCTAGGAATGTTGGGGTGTAGGTGGGGGAATCTCAGCATGCGATTATTCCTGGGAAAGCCCGACACTCCAGAGGGGAGTGGGGCTAGCCCCTGCCACACGCGCATACGCTCTGGGACTTTACTCTGGCCCATTTATTTGAGTACTGTGGGCGGGTGGTGGCCTCCTTGTCACTCGCTGGCCTGCTGAGAATCACATGGCAGAGGCTTCCACTCGGAGCCTGCAAACAGACCAGAGGGTCCTGCCGGTAACTGTCACGGCTTCGGTGTGGAGAAAGGTAGGCACGCCCCAGTGGGAGGGAGGTACCCGGGCCAAGGCGTGAGGGGCCCTGGCAGAGCCATTCCAGGGAACAAATTAATCTCAGAAGTCCAGTTATTTCTTGATTTCCATTTGCTTCCAAGAGAGAATAGAGCGTGCTTTCCCTCTCTTCCCTCCTGGCCTCACCATCGTCCCATAGAAATATTCACCGAATCCTCCAACGCCCCTTTGAAAGCCGCAGTCAGCGACGGCGTCCCTGCCTCCCTCTGGCCACACTCCCCCGTGGGTTGTAGACACTGACTCTGGACAGTCCCGTGGCGGGGCTTGGGGGGCGGTAAGTGTTTGCTGTTTCCCTTAGAACTTTCTGTCCTTTGCGTGCCACCTGCGCCCGTGTTCCCCAGGCTTCCAGGGTCCGTTCACAGCTGGAGGAGGCACAGAGCTGGCCAGGAGGGAGGGAGCCTGACCCCCGAGGATACCTGCCTTTTTTCCAAGTGGGCGCCCTTTCCCCCTTGCCCCTACAGGGCCACTGGCTTCCTGACGCGCTAGGCCCCACCATCCCAGGCCACCCTGGCACCTGGCTCCCTCATGACAGGTGGCTTTTCCTGCTCAGGGCCAGCCTTGTGCTCAGCTGCTCAGCCTCCAAGTCCCCCTGCCCTGCCTAGAGCTCGCTGCACAAATCAGGTATGGAAGGAGGCGTCACACTCTGTACCCTGAAAACAGCTCTCTGAATTTCCTCCTCGGTCTCTGGACAAGGCATGTATCAAAAAGAGTGCATTGAGGAGGCGGCTCGGGTGAAGGTGGCCAGCTTCATGCTGGCACTGCCCACCCCAGCCTGGGCTGGCAGCAAGCTGGGAGCCTCCCTGGAGCCATCTGGCCCTTGGTTGCCAATGGCTTCTTTGAACCCTTACCCAGATGGAACAAGGAAACTGGTTTGGTGGAGCAGGAGTGACTTCTGAGAGTCCCTACGCGGCCTGCTGCTGGCACCCTGATGCCTGCCCATCGGTGGGTGATCACTGAGGGGGGGTCCACAGGGCCGGAGTCGGCCTGGGTGCACAGCTGTGTCCACTGAGTGTCCGGTCTGCCCCCGGCTCTCCTGCCTGCCTGGGACTGTCTTAAGAGGGCCGGAGGTTGTGTTGGGACCCTCAGGAGGAGCTGCAGCGGGGGGACTGGGTCTCCCCAGTGTGAGTGGGGGTGGGGTGAGCCCCGAGCAGGGAGCATTTTGCCTCTAACCAGCTGTGTGACATAGTGTGGCCCAGCCTCAGTTGACCTCTCTGAACAGGGCTGAGTTGTCACAGGAGGTGAATGACAAGGCCGGATATGTTCAGCCTCGTCTTCCTGCCCAGAAAGCATCTTAGAAGAGCTGGAGACTGTGTTAAAGTGCAGATGTTGACTCTGAGGCCCGAGCCTGCATCTCTGAAAGCTCCCAGGGAATGGGGCTATTGCTGCCCGGGGCCACCTCTGGGAAGGAAGCAAGAACTTAGAATGCCCGTGAGGTCACTGTGGTTGCAGAGGTCGCCTGGGTCTGCTGGATTGGTACAAAAGGGGAGTTCCTGCCAGCTGCCTCGGAGACACAGCTCACAGTGGGCGCAGTGTGGGCGAGGCTCCTGGGCGCAGCTACCCCGAGGGCCTGGCCCTGCTTCCTCCTTCCTCTCCCCTGAGGTGGGGGTGAGTGCCTAGCCACGGTGGAGAAGGCACCCGTGTCGACCCAGTCTTCCAGGTCCTGCCCTCGTGCTGAGGGCTCTGAGGCTTCTGTTGGGGTGGGGGCTAGACGGGCGAATCCCTGGAGGGAGGCCCAGGGAGAAGTGGGCAGAGGGTCCCAGTCCTTGCGTCTTGTGGCCTTTCTCTCTGCTGGGCTCGCTCGGCCACGGCTTTGTTACTCGGAAGCCTGTGGGCAGGCAGCTCTGATGCTGGCTCCTGGTGGGCCCCGTGGCACTGTGTGGAGGTTGGGCAATGTCACCAGTGATTCCTCTCCTCCGTGGTATGTGCGTGGGTCAGAAGGTGGGCGGAGGCTGCCATCTGTGCCCCGCCGTCCTCCAGTGTCTGGCCTGGCATGGCCCAGCGTTACTGGCCTCTGCTGTCGGTGTTTACAGCCCTCGTCCATCTGTCTGGGGAGCCGCATGCCTGCTGGCCATGGGAGGCACGGTCCCTGCATCCCTGAGGCTTCAGCTGCTGGTTTCTCTTTGGTCTCTTTATTGTGGTTCTTCTTTCAACAAGTGTTTAGTGAGCACCTACTACGTGCCAGGAGCTGTTTTAGGACCAGCTGGGGAAGAGAACAGCTCTTTACCTCCTGGTGCTCCTGTGGGCGACACGCGTGTTGACCATTGATAAGACAGGCAAGGCCAAGCCTTTCAGGTGAAGCAGCTCATTGAGTCTCACAGCACTGACACGGCACGTCCTATTGTTACCCCCATTCGGGGGTTTTGCAGGGGAGGACACTGAGAGCTAGACAGATGAAGCCACTTTCCGAGGCTGCAGCAGAGAGTGGCCGCTGGGCTTCAGCCAGGGCCCGGCTCCGGCCGCGTCTCAGGGAGAGCTCAGGAAACCTGGCCTTGGAATTGTGCACACACCTCTCTGTGCCCATCCAGGCAAGCCCTCACCGTCCCTGATTTCTCTAGCTTTCCGAGTGGTAACGTTCTGCATTCCTGGAATAAACCCCTCTTGGCCATCTGGAATCGATTCTTTAAATACCCGACTTGACTTGATTTGCTAATGTCTTGGGGTTTTTTTGCATTTAGATTCATGGCAGCAACGCTGTGGCCTTTGCTTCTGATGCTGCCAGGACAGGTGTCCAAACCGTGTCGGCTTTTCTTGGCGGATGCTGGGTGTGCGTGGGGCAGAGGGTGCATGGGAAATCTCTGTACCTTCCCTCTTAATTTGCTGTGAACCAGAAACTGCTCTAAAAAAATAAAGTCTTTAAAAATAAAGAAAGAAGTACCTGTAAATAAATAATAAAATGGGAAGCGTTCCTTCATCTTTAAATTCTGGAATAGTTTAATATATATGTAAATTGTCTGTTCATTGAAAGTCCTATTAATCCTCTTACACAACAAGCGGGCTTGTTATTCTTCGTGGTGTAGATACAGACCTTTGCTCACCCGGTCCAGGTGCCTGGTGGTTAGCGATATATTTGGGTTTCCTGCTTTCTCTTGGGTGAGTTTGGTAACTCAGACGGCATGAGAATTAAGAGTATTCACGAAGCCAACTGCTTGGTGTCAGTCTGGTTGCTGCTGCTGTCCTTGTCTGTCGTGTGACTGGGCAGACAGAAGCTCGGGGTGACCGGGGACCCACAGAGGTGCCCAGTGTGGCCGGCAGCTCCGGGCCTTGTGCACACCCTGGACTCCTGCCTCCACTGGACCGCGGGCCTCTCACAGTTTTCCTTACAGCCCATTTCTTTCTCCCCAACATTCTTCTTTGTTTTGCACTGGGGGATTAGTGTATCATCTGTTGTGGTACTTGCAGAGACAGAAGCCCCAGGGACACCTTTCCTTTGGAAGGAGTGGCATTTCCTGGGAGCCGCTGCTGAGCAGGGCACATTCTGTGACCGTGTTGCTGGCGCAGGTTTCTTTTCCTCTCCTGCCTGGTCCCTGGATTCTCTGGGTATGGACTTTTGGGTCTGCCCCGCTCCTTCCATGCACACGCTGGACATTCTGGGAGTGTCAGAGTGGGGGTGGTGAGCTCGTGGGAAGCCACCGTGTGGCTGCTGGTGGTCTAGGTCTGGAAGCTGTAGGAGGTTGCCCCACTCCTAGAGGCGAGAGGTTTCTTCGTGATTCAGCTCGGTCACCATGTTCTCAGTTTTCCTTCCTGGAACCTAGTGTTCCCTTTTAATCTGAAGATTATCCTGAATGCGGAGACACGTTCCTCTGCCATGTTTTCATGATTGCTTCTGCCCATCCCTTCTCCTCCACCTTCATTTTTTTTGAGATGGAGTCTTGCTCTGTTGCCCAGGCTGGAGTGCAGTGGTGCATGCTTTGCTCACTGCAACCTCCGCCTCCCAGGTTCAAGCGTTCTCATGCCTCAGCCTCTGGAGTAGTGGGGATTACAGTTGCATGCCAGCCATCCTGGCTAACTTTTGTAATTTTAATAGAGACAGCATTTCACCATGTTGGCCAGGCTGGTCTCAAACTCCTGACCTCAAGTGATCCGCCCGCCTCGACCTCCCAAAGTGCTGGGATTGCAGGTGTGAGCCACTGCTGGGATTGCAGGTGTGA
>NW_022436950.1:1572299-1575149 GCF_009761245.1 Sapajus apella | reverse complement strand
ACTGCTGGGATTGCAGGTGTGAGCCACTGCTGGGATTGCAGGTGTGAACCACTCTGCCCAGCCTCCTTTGCTTTTCACTCAGCGTGCCGGGAGACTTCCAGGAGTGCTCTCTGATTTATTCATTTTTTTCACTTTAAAAAAATTTAAGATTTCTCCTTCTATTCATTTTGTTGTGTCCAGCAGTCCTGGTTTTGTTTTCCTGATGGTTCCTTTTTTTGAAGCAGACGATTCTGGTTTTATCCAGGCTCCTCCCCAGAAAGTGAATTCTGCTGCCTGAGGCTTGGGTCCCTGTTCGCAGCTCCCTGCCAGGTGTTCAGCCTGGAGGAGCCCCCTGAGTGGCCCCTGGGTCCCTGAGGTGTCTTCTTGTCTGCTGTGCACTCACACTGACGGGAGGTCTCAGCGATCACACTGAGCTGGTTCCATACCTCTGGCTGACTTGGGGTGGCTGAGGTGGGTGTCCGCAGGTCAGGAGGCTGTGTCCAGACTCAGCAGAAGACAGAGCCTCCGCCACAAGACTGCGCCCACCTGGCAGTCAGGAGGAGAGGACTGGCCTTGTGGGGTG
The DNA here is from genome assembly GCF_009761245.1 of Sapajus apella. Taxonomy (NCBI): domain Eukaryota; kingdom Metazoa; phylum Chordata; class Mammalia; order Primates; family Cebidae; genus Sapajus; species Sapajus apella. The sequence continues at coordinate 1,574,587 of NW_022436950.1, read as the reverse complement.
GCCAGGAGCCGTTGAGACCTGTGGGGGTGGCTGGCAGCTGGGACTTGTCCATGTCTGTGAACTGTGCTGTGACCTCAGCCTGGCACGTTCCCCAGCCCAAGCAGCTGGAAGTTCAGGGTTGAGGATGCGGTAGGGGAGGGAGAAGAGATGGGGGTGAGAGCATACTGCCAGGTGGCAGCCCCTTTCTTGTGAACTGGGCAATGCCAGGGTCCTGTGGAGGCAAAGGCTCCCCCACTGTGATGCTGGGGGCTGCCCTGGCCATCGGCTCTGTAGCCCATCATGGCCGCAGCCATCACTTCTGTGGCCAGATTCTGACCCCTGATCCTCACTTTTGCCCCTCCAGGATCCCCCAGCAGAACCTCAGGGGTGTGTGTGATGGGGTGTTTGTGTGTGAGAGAGATATATGGGTATGTGTGATGTGGAGTATGTGTGTGTGATGTGTGTGTGTGGTTTGTGTGAATTGGGGTGTGTGTGTGACGTGGGTTGTGTATGATGGGTGTGAGTGTGATATGGGATATGTGTGATATAGTGTGTGATGTGTGTGTGGTGTGGGGTGTATGTGGTCTGGAGTGTGTGTGAATTGGAGTGTGTGTGATGGTGTGTGTGTGAGACAGATATGGGGTATGTGTGATGTAGAGTGTGTGTGTGTGTGTGTGGTGTGGAGTTTGTGTGAATTGGGGTGTGTGTCTGATGTGGGGTGTGTGTGAATTGGGGTGTGTGTGATGTAAGGAGTGTGTGTGATGTAAGGTATGTATGGAAATTGGAGTGTGTGATTGATGTTTGTGTGAATCAGAGTGTGTGTGTGATGTATGTTTGTGGCATGGGGCTTGTGTTAATCGGTATGTGTGTGATGTGATATGTGTGATATGGCATGTATGTGAATTGGGGCATGTGTGTGTGGGTGTGTGGGTGTTATGTTTAGTGTGTCTGTGGTGTGGGTTGTGGATGTGGTGTGTTGTGTGATGATGTGGTGTGTGTGATGTAGGTGTGGATGTAGTTTGTGGAGTGTGTGTGTGGTGTGTGTATGTGTGTGATGTGGGGTTCGTGTGTACTCTGAGGTGTGTGTGATGTAAGGTGTGGGTGTGATGTGGGATATGTGATGTAGGCTGGTGTGATGTGGAGTGTGTGTGATGTGTATGATGGGTGTGTGTGTGATGTAGTGTTTGTGTGATGTGGGGTGTGTGTGATCTGTGATGTGATGTGAGGTGTGTGTAATGTGTGTGATGGGTGTGTGTGTGATGTAGTGTGTGTGTGATGTGGAGTGGTGTGATGGGTGTGTGTGTGATGTGTGATGTGTGATATAGTGTATGTGATGTGAGTGTGTGTCTAATGTGATGTGTGTGTGATGCAGGGTATGTGTGTGGTGTGGGGCGTGTGCATGTGTCTGTGTGCGTGTTCGTTTGCGTGCTGTCTGACTGGAGGAGACTTCACATGTGCGCTCTTCCTCCCCTCTTCTTTCCTACCATGCTGGTTTTGACCATCCAACAGTGTCCATGGTTCTTTGCCCTTCCCTTCTGCTGTAGAGTCTACCTGCACCTTTGAAAGTTCTCACTGTCTTCCCTGTGTTCTAGTTGTTTACAAACATGATTCTTCTGCCCTGCTAGATTCCTCTGATTCATTTCAGCTTTTTCAACAATGAGCAGAATTCCTGGCACATGATAGATGCTCAAATATGTTGCAGGAATGGAAGGAAGAAAGGGAGGAAAGAAAGAAGGAAGGAAGGGGGAAGGAAGGAAGGGAAAAATGAATGAATTGGTGAAAGGACAAATGGATAAACGGAAGGATAGATAGATGAGTGGATGGGTGAAGGGAATGAAGGATGGATGATGGATCAATGAATGAATGGATGGATGGAAGGATGGTTGGAAGGAAAGAAGGATGGAAGGATGGATGGATGGATGGAAGTAAGGATGGATGGATGGATGGAAGGATGGATGGTTGGAAGGATGGATGGATGGAAGGATGGATGGATGGAAAGATGGATGGATGGATGGATGTATGGATGGAAGGATGGATGGTGGATGATGGAAGGATAGAAGGATGAATGGAAGCATGGATGGATGGATGAAAGGATAGATGGATGGAAGGATGGATGGATGAATGGAAGGATGGATGGAAGGAAGGATGGATGGATGGAAGGATGGATGGATGATGGAAAGATGGATGGATGGAAGGATGGATGGATGGAAGGTTGGATGGATGGATGGAAGGATGGATGGATGGATGGATGGATGGAAAGACGGATGGATGGAAGGATGGATGGATGGATGGAAGGATGGATGGATGGA
>NW_022436950.1:1569628-1572289 GCF_009761245.1 Sapajus apella | reverse complement strand
GGATGGATGGAAGGATGGATGGATGGATGGAAGGATGGATGGATGGATGATGGAAGGATAGAAGGATGGATGGATGGATGGAAGGATGAAAGGATAGATGGATAGATGGAAGGATGGATGGATGGAAGGATGGATGGATAGATGGAAAGATGGATGGAAGGATGGATGGATGGAAGGATGGATGGATAGTTGGAAGGATGGATGGAAGGATGGATGGATGGATGGAAGGATGGATGAATGGTTGGAGGGATAGATGGATGAATGGATGGATGGAAGGATGGAAGGATGGGTGGAAGGATAGAAGGAAGGAAAAAAGGAAGGAAGGAAGGAAAGAAAGAAAGAAAGGATGGATGGTAGGTGGGTGGCTGGATGGGTGGGCAGTTGAGGAGATGGATAAATGGCCTTAGAGTAAAACCTCTCTCCCTTGACCTGCCCCTGTCTCTCTTGGCCTTTTCCTTAATGCTTCTCAGCCTTTGTTAGGCCTCGGGGATAGACAGTTGAATGAGGTCCTTCACCTGCTCTTTGAGGCCCCAGTCTGGTGTGGAAGAGACAACTGAGGCACTCTCTTGATCCTGCCACAGCTCTGCAGCTCCACCCCCCACTCCTGGGCCAGGCAGGCAGACACAGGGAGGGAGCTGCACACAGGACGTATGCACACAGTTCCAGGTGGCCTGTGTACGCAGGAAGCGCTCCCCAGCCCCAGATGTTTTACATTTGTTGCAGAGAACGCGGCCCATGTCAGCAGACATGGCTGGGGTCAGGGTGACATTAAGGGGGCCAGGCTCGGAGGCTCTCGGTCAAGAAGACTAATGGACCTGCCGCTCGTTTCTGCCTGAGCCTGGGTCCCCTCGGGCATGTGAAGCAAACCCTGAAACCCACCACTGGCCAGGGGACGGTCCCTGTCATTTTTGGCTTTTCATGGATGATACGGTATTTCCCCTTGGAGGGTTGGTTCAGCTCATATATCAAAAGCTGTGGTAATTATTTCCTCCCACTGAGGAAGGCTTCCATTTAGCTTTCTCTACCCGCCCCCCTTATTAATTATCTAATTACAACCACATTCTCCAAGAGAGAGCAGCCTTTGACTTTCTGCCCAGGACCACTTAAAAAGGCTTAAATATTTGGAGTGCTCTGAACTTTGAAAAAGTGTGTGTGTGTGTGTGTGTGTGTGTGTGTGTTTCATATGCATGGGAAAATATATCTTGGCCTTTTCAGATCCTTGCCTTGATTCAGCAAAGGTTTCTGGAATTCTCGAGGATGTAGGCTGGCATGATGAAGCCCGGGGCTGGGGATTGGGAGAGGGCTGGGGGTGAGGGTGCGGGACCATATGACCCCTGGACACTGCTGTGTAGCATCAGACACCCACGCACACAGGGACACACACAGACCCACTCACACAGAGGCACACGCCTACACAGACACTTGCACACTGACACTCCCCAGGGACACACACAGACCCACTCACATGGATGCACACACTCACATTGACACACACATGGACCCACTCACAAGGATGTATACAAACATTCACACTAGTACTTCCATGGGAAAACACTCACATGATGCACACACACACATGATCCACATGGACACACACACGCAGACCAACTTACATGGATTCTCATGCTCACACACAAAATTTATACAGCTTGCACATGGACACACACTCACACTTCTTGACATTCTTTCATACTCAACTCACACTCTCACACTAGTGGGCACACGCACACAGACACATGCACCAATGTCATCGAGGACCGCATCACACGTCCCTCCAGCTTCCAAACGTGCCTTCCACATTCTCCCCCAGTGCCCGGGGCCTTCCTGGGCCTCCTTCCCTGTGGCAGAATCCTCAATGCTGGCGGCCGCTTTGGGAAGCCCATGCCAGCCTCTCTGCCGACACCCACGACACCCAGCCCCTCGCGGGGAGGAGGGTCTCATCGCGCTGCTTTACCCCTTGGCTCAAGGGGCTCTCCATTAATTCTCGCTGGACATACTCACCTCCCACAGGCTCTGCAAGTCAACTGGCTTTTCTCATGTTTGTGCAACAGGCATGGCAGTGACACACGGGCACCAAAGGTCTCAGGGGCTCAGGGCCAGTCTGCAGCGATTCCTGATAGAGCTTGGGTCTCCTGGCAGGACAACGCCAGCTTGGGAGCTGCTGCAGGCTGGCCTGGGCATGTGGCGGAAGCGGCCCTGGGGCGCGGCGTGGGTCGCACCTGTGTGCACCACATCCCTGACCAGAGCTGATGCCACTTGCATGTCCCCTGCCCTGTGGGCCCCACTACGGTGCCTCAAGACCTTGGGCTCATGACCCCACGTCCCTGTGCAGCCTGAGTCTCAGACGCTGGCCTGGGCACCTCCCAGCACCTTCTCTATGAGCTCAGTGGGCACAGAGGACAGCGCGGGGTTGAGGTCCTCACACTGGCCTCCTGGAGGACCTGGACTTTCCTCCTGCCTGTGTCTCCTCCCCTTGCAGGTGGGAACAGGGCTCTGGGTAGCGCCTGTGCTGGTTCTTCCCCAAGGCGCTCGGGACGGCAGGTCGCAGTCCAGAGCCGCACCAAGCCTGGCACCGCCACAGGTTGACTGGGCCACGAGTGTGCTTAAGTCACTTGTGTGGCACGAAGGGACCTTGAGGGGCTGGAAGAATTGTGTGCCTTG
>NW_022436950.1:1564016-1564628 GCF_009761245.1 Sapajus apella | reverse complement strand
CACACACCACACACAACATACACCACACACAACATACACTACACACCACACACCCCACACACACCACACCACACCACACACACAACATACAACACACATCACAACCACACACAACATACACCACACACCACACACCACACACACACCACACCACCCCACACACACAACATACAACACACACATCACACACCACACAACATACACACATACACCACACACATCACACCCCACACACACCACAACCACGTACACCACACAACATACACACACCACAACCGCACACAACATACACCACACACAACACAAACAACACACACATCACACACCACACACCCCACACACACCACACCCCACACACACCACACACCACACCCATCACACACCACACACCCCACACACACCATACACAACATACACACACACCGCACACATCACACACCACAAACCCCACACACACCACAACCACATGCACCACACAACATACACACACCACAACCACACACAACATACATACACCGCATACATCACACATCCCACACACATCACAACCACACCCCACACACAACATACAACACACACATCACACACCACACACAACATACACACATACAC
>NW_022436950.1:1537222-1563916 GCF_009761245.1 Sapajus apella | reverse complement strand
ATATACACACACATGCACATACCACACATACACAGCCCACACCACACGTATACACACCACACACACGTACACACTACACACACAATGCACATGCTGAGCACACACATATGCATGCACACATACTGCACACACGCACACACACATGCCCATATCACACACACACACCACACACATGCCTGCATTACACACACACACCACACACACATGCCCACACCACACACACATGCCTACACCACACACACACACACGCCCACACCACACACGCCCACACCACACACACACCACACACACGCCCACACCACACAAGCACACAGATACACAAGCACACATCACACACACACCACACACACATCACACACAAATGCACACAGACACACACGCATACATATCCACATGACACATGCATACACCACACACACACCCATGCTCACACTTGGCACACTTCAAACACATGCACACGTACCCATGCCACATGAATGTATGCACATACACACAACCAGCACACACACACACACCACACACACGCTCACACCACACAAGCACACCCACAAACCACACAAGCATACAGATACACAAGCACACACCACACACACATATACACACACATGCACATACACACATACACATGCCCACACCACACACACACCACACACACACATCACACACATGCCCGCAGCACACACACCCCCACAGCACGCACACGCCCACACCACACAAGCACACAGATGCACATGCAGACATCACATAAGCACACACCACACACACATATACACACACATGCACACACCACACATACACAGCCCACACCACATGTATACACACCACGCAAACATACACACCACACACACAATGCACATGCCAAACACACACATATGCATGCACACATACTGCACACACGCACACACACATGCCCATACCACAAATGCACACAGACACACATGCATGCATATCCACACGACACATGCATACACCACACACACGCCCATGCACACACTTGGCACACTTCAAACACATGCACACGTACCCATGCCACATGAATGTATGCACATACAAGCAACCAACACACACACACACACACACACACACGTGCACACACAAGACTCTAAGGAGACAGAACGGGGCAGCCGTGGTCCCAGCAGCGAGACGCCCGCCCTCCCCTGTATGCCCGGCAGGCTCTATGGAGGCCCGTGGAGGCCATGAAGACTGCGGAGCCATGGGGCCCTCCCTCCTGAAGTGATTCAAATAGAAATAACCCCAAGTCAAGTAATGCAAAACTCATGGACGGCGGGGCCAGAGGAGCTTCTTTCTTCATTTCCAAGCTGGAAACTTCATTCTTCCTCTGCCCAGTGCCCTGAGCCTGGCTTCCTGCTGAGCAGCAGCCCCTTGTCACCTGTGTGGGGGACCCAGCCCTGCAGTGTCCGTACCCAAGCCCAACGCAGAGGGGCCAAGGGAGGAGAGGGCCCTGTGCAAATGAGGGGGACCCTGGCCCCCCGTGGGAGGTCAGGGATGGAGTTCAGTGGGGGCCTCAGAGCCGCCACCCGAGGGGGGTGTCCTGGGAGGTCCTGGCGGCAGCTGCATCTCTGGGCATCACTGGCTGCTGCCTGCTCCCAGTCACCTGCCACACACCCTGGTCAGCATATCAGGGTCTCCTCCTCCCCCAGCCCTGGCCTCTCCTGGGGTCTCTCCTGGGGCTTTGTCTCCAACTCTGAGTGTCCTAGGAGTCGGTCACAAGCACCTTGGGCTACATGGAAATACACAGCCGTGAATAGTGGGCTCACTTCCTTTCACCCCCGCACGCTCGTTCCAAAAAGAGGTGCTGGAAGATGCTGGCTTCCGGAACACGTGTGTGTGCGTGTCTGTGCATCCATACGCATGCTGCCGTGCGTGTACTTGCGTGTGTGCAATGCATGTCTATGGATGTAGGTACAGGTGTTCTCCTGTAACGTGCTGCTGGCCCCTCCTCCCCAGGCATGTCATGGGGCCCCTTCCCTGTGGTAGCTTCTGCTCCGGGGTCTCCCAGCTGCTCTGGGGTCAGTCAGAGCCCTCTGTAGTCATGACCCTGGGAACAGGTCTGCGTGAGCTGGCGTGACGTGTTTCCAGGGCCTGCCTCTGGTCAGGTGAGCGGTGAGTGCACAGAACAGGAGAGTGTTCGGAAAACCCACCCCAAACCCACCTCACTCCCACCTGTGCTCCAGGGCAGCCCGGAGGAGCCCCCTCAGGAGAACAAAGCTGTCAGAAGATCAGGTCAGCCCCAGGGGCCTGGGTGCAGACATGTGGGGTGAGGGGACCCGGAAGGGCAGTGGCACTGCAGGGACCCCGCACCCAGCCAGGCACTGGCATCGCAGACCAGCCTAGAGGGAGGGTCAGTGCCCAGGCAGGTGGTGGCCCTGAGTCTGAATTTCATCCCAGGGCGAGACACTCTGCGTGCGGTGTCCCTCGGCAGGTCTGCAGCCTCGGGTCTGAAACTCGGCCTTGGGCCTGCGCAGCAGCCAAGACCAACACGTCTTGATGGAAACGTCTTGCTCCTTGCTTTTGAAAGCGACGACAGACAGAAGTGGGACTTCCAGGTTGTAGCTGAGGGAACACAGGCTCTGCGAGAGCCGGGAGTCAGTGGGCGGTCAAGAGGCAAAGGGGTCAGTGTCTCCCTGCGCCCCTAGTGCCATCTACAGGATGCCCTGTGCCTCTGAGTGACACAGCTTGAAGGGCTGTGGGCAGCCCTGAGCCCTCAGAAGAGGGGGTGGGTGCCCTCATAGGGTAAGGCAGAGTGAGGATGCAGGGTCTGGAAGGGTGGGGCCTGGGGGCAGGCGGAGCTTTCCATGTGGCTGCAGAGCCCCAGGTAGCCCGCCTTGTGTCATCCGCACCTGCGGGGCCGTGAGAATGGCTGCCAGTTGTAGAATTGGTGCGGTCGGAGGCTCTTTGCACACCTCGCTGTAAGTAGTGTGGTACACCTGCGGGCCTGCCACGTGTAGGGGCCGACCTGCCCAGGGCGAGCTGCCCCACAGATGCCTTCAACCACAGGCTAAGATGTCTCGTCGTCTGGGGCCGGGGCCATCTGCTAGAAGGGGGACCCGGAGCAGCTGCCGTAGGCAGAGGGGAGTACGGGGCATGCAGCCTGCCCCTGCCGCTGTCCCTGCATCCTGCTTCTCTGTAGGCAGTGTCATCCACACTCTGTCTCCCGCTTAAGCCCTTTGGCTTGGGGCAGAGCCAGTCTGGCCCTCTATCCGTGGAGCTCCACCTCACTGCCCACACAGGACGAGGGCCACCTGAGCTGCCCAGGCCAGGGCAAGCGAGGGCCCAGAGAGCATGGAGATGTCCACCTTCGTGGGATTAAATGTGGGCATCTCATAAACAAAAGACAGGTGAGGAGCTAATCTCAGGATCCGGGATGCAGAGGTCCATTCTGACCCCCAGCCCTTGGGAAGACTCAAAGTGTCCTTTGCCTAAAGGAAGCTGACAGCTGCCTGGGAGGGTCCGGGCTCTTTAGAAACAGCCAGGCCCTTTGCATACTCATGGCCACACTGGTTTGCACCCCAGTGGACTCGTCTTTCCCCCTGAAGCCCCAGCGTCCCTGAGATGAAGCCTCCAGTATCTGCGCCTGGGCCTGCTTGCTGCCAGCTGCCAGCTCTGTCCTCCTGAATAAAGACTCATCCTGATCTGGGCTGGCCTTGGGCTTTCCTGCCTCCCCGTCCAGGACTGGGTGCACTCGCCCATCCTCCACACATATTTCGAGCAGGTCTCATCACTGGTTGACTCCGTGACTCAGGAAACAGGCCTGACTGCGAACAGAAAGTGGGGAGGACATGAGTGGGAGCTGGAGATGGGGAGAGGGCTGGCAGGGGTGCTGGGGTGCAGTGGACAGGAGCAATGACCAGGCCGTGCCCGGGTTCCGGGGGTCTAGGAGTGAAGTGTGGCAGGGAGCAGGGAGGGTGGGAAGCTGTCCCGCAGCTCTGCATTGCAGGGCGCATGTGTGGGCGTGACCAGTTACACATGCATGATTAGTAGTGTTTCCCCCGAAATCCCCCAAAACATACATTTACATCGGAACCCCTGGAACCTGTGAATGGCCCCTACCTGGAAAAAGAGTCTTGCAGATGTAATGAAGTTAAGGATGTGCAGATGACATCATCTGGATTTCGGGTGGCTTCTAAATCCAAGGGCAGCCTCACAAGAGAAGGGCAGCAGGAGACTTCAGAGAACGCTGGGAGATGATAGAGGCAGAGGTCGGAAGGATGTGCCCACAAGCCAAGGAAAGCTGGAGAGCAGCCTGGAACAGGCACTCCCTCCGAGCCTCCGGAAGGACCCAGCCCTGCTGACATTTTCATTCAAATTTCTGCCACCAGAAGTTTGAGAAAATTCACTTCTGAAGCCATCAGTTTGTGGGTGTTTCGTGTAGCAGCCACAAGAAATGAATACAGCCCCCGAAAGTGACAGCAAAGAAAGAGAGACGTGTGAATGCACGGGAGACAGGCTCCTGGAAGGTGAGCAGGATGGGTGGGCAGTCCCTCGGCTGAACTGCAAAAGGGTAACTGCAGCAGGGACCCGCCTGCAGGTCCAGCTTCCCCGACTCAGGCTTCCCTGCCTCCGGGGTTCAGGCAATTCTCCTGCCTCAGCCTCCCAAGTAGTTGGGATTACAGGTGCCTGCCACCACCCTCAGTTAATTTTTTGTATTTTTTAGTAGAGATGGGGTTTCTCCATGTTGGCCAGGCTGATCTTGAACTCCTGACCTCAGGTGATCTGCCTGCTTTGGCCTCCCAAAGTGCTGGGATTACAGGTGTGACCCACCCTACTACAGCATAAGCATGTTATGTTAAAATGTGGAGGTGAATACCAGAAGACATGGATGAAAACGCTGAAACACCCTCCTCAATGCCCGGGGATGCGGAAGAGGAGAGAGGGAACGGAGGATCTGGATTCCATTTTAAGCTTATTATTTTAGGATAGATAGGTCATAGGTAGACAGATAATAGGTAGGTAGGTAGGTAGCTATTTAGATAGATTCATCTGAGATTAAAAGGTTAAACTTAAAAATTACACCATAGTGAACAGGGAACACTTCTATGTTGCTGGTGGGAATGTAAGCCAGCACAGCCGCTGTGAAAAACAGTGTGGAGATTCCTTAAAGAACTAAAAGTGGAACGACCATTTGATCCAGCAATCCCACTACTGGGTATCTACCCAGAGGAAAAGAAGTCATTATTCAAAAAAGATACCTGCACACACATGTTTATAGCCACACAATTCACAACTGCAAAATCATGGCACCCACCCAGATGCCCATCGATCAACGAGTGTATTAAAAAACTGTGGTAGGGACATGGATGAACCTGGAAAGCATCATTCTCAGCAAACTGACAGAAGAGCAGAAGATCAAACACCGCATGTTCTCACTCATAGGCGGGTGTTGAACAATGAGAACACAGGGACACAGGGAGGGGAGCACTACACACTGGGGTCAGCTGGGGGGAAATAGGGGAGGGACGGTGGGGGTGGGGAGCTGGGGAGAGATAGCAAGGGGAGAGATGCCAGATGTAGGTGATGGGGAGGAAGGCAGCAAATCACACTGCCACGTGTGTACCTATGCAACAATCTTGCATGTTCTTCACATGTACCCCAAAACCTAAAATGCAATAAAATAAATAAATGGGGAAAAAAAAACTGTGGTGTATATATGTACGCTATGGAATACATGGAATACCATACAGCAATAAAAAGGAATAAATTAACAGCATTTGTAGTGACTGAAATGAGATGGGAGACCATTATTCTAAGAGAAGTAACTCAGGAATGAAAAGCCAAACATCGTATCTTTTCACTGAAATGTGGGAGCTAAGCTATGAGGACACAGAGGCATGAGAAGGGTACAGTGGACTTTGGGGACTTTGGGGGAAGAGTAGGAGGGGGTGAGGCAAAAAGACAGCAAATATGCTGCAGTGTATACTGCTCGGGTGATGGGTGCACCCCAATCTCACAAATCACCACTAAAGAACGTACTCATGTAACCAAACACCACCTGCACCCCAACGACTTATGGAAAAAATTACACCATAGCAGGAGAGAGTTTGGTGGTGGTTGCGTGGCACGTTTCTGCACGCACGTTTCAGGCGTCATCAGTTTTCTCATGGGGCCCTTCCAGGGTTCAGTCGTGTCCCCGGACACGCTCCCAGCACCACGTCCCATTGGTGCTCAGTCATAGCTGTGTCATGGGATCCTCCAATCAGGAGAGACTGACTCCTCAGACACACCCGAGAAGGTGGGAGAAGCCACCAGCAGCCACAGGCAGGGATGACTGAGCAGGGTCCACACGGTAAGCGGCAGGTGCAGTGGTGGCTACGTCTAGGCCAAGTCACCGTTGCTTTCTCACACACTTGTTGGACAGAGGGGACTAAGCCCCTGAAAACGTGCGTGGCAGAGACTCTCCCCCTTTTCCGCAGTTCACAGAGAAGTACACAGAGACCTGGAGAGGCGCGCTGGCCGGCCGGGAGTCGGGGGCTGTGATTCCAGCAGGGCCTGCCTGACTTCAAAGGCTCCAGAGCTCGGGGCCTCATGCCCCCTCTTCTGTCTGTGGACACTGGCATGACTGGGTGTGAAAAGTCTGGAAAGTAAAGTGGATCTGTGGTAAATGCATGGAGAGAGGGTCTCATTTAAAGTATGTCTTCAATGCATTTTCATCAAGTATTCCTCTCACAGTGAGAGTGGTCATACCCCAGTCGGACGGTTTCATATCAGATCTCTGCATATTGTGTTATCTTAGAGTACTCACCTGCGTATTGCTGCCCTTGGTCAAAGCAGATATTTCCTTAATGGACATTAAAACTGTGGTCTGGGCCAGGTGCAGTGGCTCACTCAGCACTTTGTAATCCCAGCACTTTGGAAGCTGAGGCGGGTGGATCACGAGGTCAGGTGTTCGAGTCCAGCCTGCCCAACGTGTTGAAACCCTGTGTCTACGAAAATTACAAAAAAAATTAGCTGGGGGTGGTGGCACGTGCCTGCAATCCCAGCTACTCTGGAGGCTGAGGCAGGAGAATTGTTTGAACCCAAGAGGTGGAAGTTGTGGTGAGTGGAGATCATGCCACTGCACTCCAGCCTGGGCGACAGAGCAAAGCTCTGTCTCAAAGCAAACAAACAAAAACTGTAGTCTGAAAAGCTTGTTGAAAATATGGATAGAGGCAGGTAACATGTGGGTCACTGGAAGCATTTTCCAAAAGGCACAGCCCACATCCCTCTCAGCCTGCAGGACTGACAAAGCCAGGAGCCCCGCTCCAGGAGCACACGCATCACAGAAAAGGCACCAAATAAAACATTTACATGGCAGGTACCAGCACTCAGCAGCACTAACTGGGACAGAGCGTTAGGCAGCCCATCCTCCCACAGTGGTTTCAGTTCTTCCAAAAGAAATGGGACCTGTTGGACTAACTCCTCCCAAACTGAGCATACATAGCAGGCATTCGTACTGGAGGATTCTCCACCAGGAACACTGGGGCCAAGGATTTATCTTCCAACAGGGACCCCCTTCCCATCTTCTTGGCTTAGCCTGTGGCTGCACGTACCTTCAACCTGCGTTCTAGTTCCCCCTCTGCACCACTCAATCTGCTTCAATATCCCCTTTGTGACATCATCTCCACCCTGAACTGCGGTGCTAGAGAAGCGGAAACACTGCGGTTCTCCCCTCCCCGATCTGAAGGGGAGCTGGGAGGCCTGGACTTGCAGTCTTGAGGGGCTTGGAGAAGTCCTGGCTCCATGAGCCACCAGCTGCCCAAGCTTCTAAAGCAGCAGAGTGGAAATGCGCAGGAAATGTGCAGAAGGGAGAGTGCTCTGTGCCCTTCACTCCCCTTCCCCACCCAGGGGTGGTGGATTCTGCCTGTGCTGGCTCAGTGCCTGGACTTGCACCGCCAGGACTCAGGGCTGGTGAAGAGATGAAGGTGGAGAAGTAGGGACGGGGGAGGACCAGAAGTGGCTGGGAGTCACCTGCAGAGAAGGAAGAATGAGACGGGATAGGAGCAAGTGGGAGGCAGAAGGAAGTGCAGGAGCACTGGGGGCTGGGGTAGCTCTGGGCTCAGGGCTGAGAGTGAGGGGTCCAGAGTTCGCAGGGAGTCATAGCAAGCAATACGCGGACCGAGGCCAGGGAGAGGGACATGCTGAGATCTTTGCTGCATGTTCAGAGTACGCCTTCCTCCCACAGGCCTCTTGGGGCTTCAGTAAAGATTTGAATGATTGGGGCTGCTCTGTCTCTGGAGTAACTATTCTTTTATTCCTTTAGTTTCTTAATAAACTTGTTTTCACTTAAAAAAGATATGAATTATTTTGGCATTAGATGGTGTGATATTTAATTTTATGGCCAACTTGGCTGGGCCACGGTGCTGAGACATTTGTTCAAACATTACTCTGGAAGCTCCTGTGAAGGTGTTTCTGGATGAGACTGGTATTCGAGTAAAGCAGGTGGTCCTCATCAAAGGGGGTGGGCCTCACCCAATCAGTGGAAGGCCTGCACAGAACAAAGAAATTGACCCCTCCTGAGCAAGAAGGAATTCCACCCCCAGACTGCCACCGGCCTCAGACTGTGACAGGAGCTCCTTCCCAGGTGTCCAGCCTGGCGGGCCACCCTGCAGAGTTTGGACCTGCCAGTGTGAGTCAGTGATTCCTTAAAATCACTCTCTTCCGACATGCGTGCCCCGAGTGGCTCTGCCTCTCTGGAGAACGTGAACTAGCACAGGCCGTGTCTTCATGAAGAGGTAAGCCCTGTAGTAGAGGGGCCCCTGGAAGGGACAGGCAGGTGCTAAGCAGGAGGCACCCACACGGGGACACGATTGATGTCTATTCTGGGGCCTGGGAGCACAAGCGGAAGCCACAGCCTGGGCCGGGACTGACGGAAGGCGATTTGGGAATCCGTGACCCACACAGAAAACAACCGGGTAAGAATAAAAGCAAGAGATAAATGGCGTGCAAGAAGAAAGAGACGAAGGCTCTTATGAGAAGAAAAATACAAACACCCAGTGAAAAAAACACTGATGCCGAGATCAGTCCCAGCGCCCGTCTGCCCTCGCCTCGGCCTCTGCCTTGATGATGCATGGGGGCTCACAGCACCTTCCTCCAGGACGAGTTGGGGCAAGGCATGGATACGCTCTGCACCGGTGCAGCACCCAGGAGGTGCCCAGACACGGGCGTGGTTGCTGCTGGCCATGGAAGGGGTGGCCCGACCACGTCCCCCTCTCCACTTGGCTTCCTCCTCCATAGGCCGCGGGGGTGGGCTGGGGGTCCTGCAGGAGCCATCAGGTCTGTGATGGGCTGAAGTGTGTCGCCCTGAAATTCACACATTGAAGTCCTAACCCCCAGTGCCTCAGAAGGAGGCTTTATCTGCAGAGAGGGACTCCACAGAGGTCGCTGAATTAAAGTGAGGTTATTAGAGAGGGCACTGATCCAATAGGCCCGGTGGTCTCATAAAGAGGAGATGTGGGGGCAGGGCAGGCACAAGTAGAGGGAAGAGGAGGTGAAGGACACAGGAGGAGCCAGCGCCTGCCTGCCGGGGAGAGAGGCCTGGGTCAGAGCCCCCTGCCCCGCACAGCCTGGAAAGGACCCAGCCCCACCCACACTGTGATCTCCGGCTTCAGCCTCCACAGCCAGACAGGATCAGTTTCTGTGGCCTGAACCCCCCGACCCTCGGGGCCTCATTGCAGCAGCCTTAGGACACAGATACAAAGCTGTCACTCTAGCCCTGGCCACACCGGCTCTGAGAACCACATGAGCGGTACAGAGGTGTGAGGCCAGAGGCACAAGGAACTGTGAGGCCTGTGTGACGTCCCGAGACAGAACTCCCTGAGGCAGAGTGACAGTCCCTGCCGCCTGTGCCCAGGTCTGGCCTCCCTGGCTGGAGGGAAGATGGGAAGGCGCCAGCGATGAGGACAGCGGTGACGCCATGAGGCCCATGATGGCGATAATTTGATGACTAGGCAGAAACGCTGTTTCCCGTTCTCCCTACTGGTACTCAGCATAGAGTAAAACCATGCACAGGCACAGAGGAGGGCAGCCCGGACCGCCACCTCCTCCTGTCACCTGTTTCCCTCCCCACCTGCCTGCAGGGGCAGCGGGGACAAGGCCATGCACCTCACTTTGAGTACGTCCTCTGTGGAGACTTGGAGATGGACAGACAAGAGGGTCCCCTGCTAACGGCAGATGACACCCTAGAGATGGGCCAGCTTCCAGAGCTGCTGTGTCCAGCCCAGGCCACTGTCTGATGTCCCTTTTAAAAGGACAACATGGCTGGGCATGGTGGTGCACATCTGTAATCCCAGCGCTTTGAGAGGCTGAGGAGGGTGCATGGCTTGAGCTCGGGAGTTTGAGACCAGCCTGGGCCACAGGGCAAAACCCCATCTCTCCAAACACAACAACAATAATAGTAACAACCAAGCGTGCAGGTGCACACCTGTAGTCCCATCTGCCCAGGAGGCCGAGGTGGGAGGATTGCTCAGCCCTGGGGGGTCGAGGCTACAGTGAGCTGAGATGGCGCCATTGTACCCCAGCCTGGGTGACAGAGCAAGACCCTGCCTCAAAAATAAATCAGATAAATATAAGTAAAAGCACAATGCTCCTCTTAGAGCAAAAACAACCCAAAAATAGGCACAAATATTTTACGCTGGGCTTCGACTTAAAAATGCCCTCCTGGGGACGGAGCGCTGTCACCCACACACACCTGCAGACTCCCCACTCCACGAGTCTTCTGGGAAGTTCTCTGCTGTTTGGGAGTTTTCGGGGTGGGGGCAATGAAATTAGCAATTTGACCCTCTCCCGCCGCGTGTAACGCGGCTCTGAAGGACCTCCGGCCGTCCTGCCTGACCCCCTGGGCCCATCAGTCATCCAAATATCCTAAGCTCAGAGCTTCACAATCGAGGCTTAATTTCAGAGGGAAACGGTATGATTGCAGGCCCTGGAAACTCACTGACCCCAACGTGCTGTGCTTAATGCGACCCAGGGGGCGGGAGGGAGGGGCCCCTGCTTTCCTTTCGAATCCGCTACCGCCAGACCCAACAGGTCTTCAGGTACCTTTACTCTCAAAAGTGTTTCCCCAACCAGAATGCAGTAAATCGGGTCCATCTCCTTAGGCAAAAATGAAATCGAAAGGCACTTAGGGGAATCACTTCTGAAATCCCAAGATCTGAGGAGGAAGGAGGAGTTGAGGCTTTAAAGGTTGAAATCCCGGCCGTTCTAGAAGCATGTGCTGTGCAAAGCAAGCCTCTGACGGTCATCCCTGCTCTTCATGAGTGCGAGCTGCGCGGGTGGACACGGACTCTTCTCTGCCAGCAGCAGCTCCAGGGATGCCCTGGCGCCTTCGGAGTTTGCTGGGAGGGAAGAAGTGTCGGCGTCACGAGCCCTCTCTTTGAACTGGTTGCTGGATGTATCTTGCTTCCTGCTTCCTGGTCCCGGTCCTCTTCCGTGGTCCCTGCCCTGTTCCGTGGTCCTGGCCTTCTACCTAAAACGTTCTGTGCTAAAAGATTTCCAGGCATAGCTCCGTAGACATCGAGGCTCACAACAGTCCCCAAGGCGGGCTTGGGCCAGGACACTCTTTCAGAGAGGTTGGCTGTCGAACCCATCAACCTGTAAAAAAAGGAAAACAGGAGAAAAGCAGGTGGGGCTTAGCACCCAGAGCCTCCCCCACTGTTTCAGCTGCCTCCCGGTGAAGGGCTCAGTTCCAAACGCCTGTTTTACTGCAGAGGAAAGAAGCTTGGGAAGGGGGTGTGGACTTGACCTCGGTCACACAGCAAGACAGTGGCAGAAAACAGCAAAGACCCAGGGCCATCCAAAGCCAAGTCCCTGCTCCAAGGGAAGATCCAAGGAGAACACAGAACCTGCCTAAGATGGGAGGCCGGGAGGTCACAGTCCTTTGCAAACCCCAATGCCGCTATTCAAACATATCTTCTGGCCTCTCCATCATGCCCGGCCCGGCCCAGGCACAAGATAGTCAGCTCAACCCGGAATGATACCGGCACCGTCACGCTTCCCGGTCCTGCTCCTGTGACAGCAGCCGCTGCAGGCATGGACAGGGCCCAGCTGGGTAGCTGCTCGCTGGCTCTAGGTACCTGCAGCATTGCACACGCTGGCAGAGTGTTGGAGCAGCTGCTTTTCCCTTGCTTCCTGCCGTGTTGGCATTGGCAGTGTCCACGTGCTTTGTCTGGGTGTTTGGGTTTTTTCCCAGTAACACTGTGGCACCTACAGAGTCCACTGGGACAGGCTGCAGGTGGGACCCAGAGAGCGAGGGGCAGACGGCCTCTGCTTAGCCGCCGTGGGAGAGGTAGGTGGGGAACCCCGTGCGGAGCCTGTGCGGGGCTCCCACTCTCGGGGCAGGGGACCAGCCAACCCATGGAGAGGGGAGCTCTTTCTTTGCCACGACAGCCAAGGCCAGGAGAGCGGTCGTGCCTGGGACCTGAGAGCTTCGGGGTGCTTGCAGGGCTCACAGCAAGGAGCCAGGGAGCTGAGAGTCAAACCCAGCCAGTGCTGGTGAGCAGGGGCACGGAGGGGAAGCGGGGCGAGCTCTCCCGGCTGAACTCCAGGGCAAGGCCATCCCTCTGAGCTGCGGCTGAAACCTTTGCTGCACTCCAAGCCGTGGAGAGGCTGGGGCTGAGAGTAACGGGGCGGTCTGGGCGCTGCTTCTGCTGAGTGCTGTCCCTTCTTCAGTTGTCCCACAGCCGAGGGTCACAGCACGTGTCATGCTGTGCTCCTGGGAGACGCAGGAAGCCACTGTCGGAAACGTAATTCGGGACTCAGTTTCCTCAGCTTCCCAGTCTTGGGATTAAAAACCTCAATCTACCTTTCTTGTGGGTTTTTGTGACAATGAGTAAGATCATCTACCTGAAAACATTTTGTACAGGATCTGATTATTGATTTTGAGTAAAATAATCAGATTACATGCAGCGTGCTTTGACACAGATTCTTGCACCTCTGCTTCCCAGGCGCCTCCGCGGCCCCCACTTTCCTTGTAGCCCCGTGTGCGGGGAGTGGCCCAGCAAATCTTCCCAGAGCCTCCTGGGCCGGGGTGTCAGCTGAGGCTGGACTTGCAGGGGACGGGCCCTCCACATGGAAGAAAGTCTGAAGGAGGAATGGAAATGGCACCACGCTCCTCCGAGGTACACAGAAGACGCTTTGCAGAGCTGAACGTGCAGGGAGCAAAATAATCAATGAATCCCACAGTCAATGAGCAGGACGCTTTGCACAGAACCTGATTTGCGCAATGCACGTGAGGCGTCGTCTGCCTGTGTCACCATGAGCGTCACTCAGCCTAGGGCGACAGCTTGGAATGCACACATGGTGTCACACCACAGGTAACACGATGCTGATGTTTTTGGTGTGTTTGTTTGTTTTTAGCCATTTGATTAATTGTGAGGCGTCAGGACTAGCTGGGCCAAACGGCCCTCCCTGACGTCTCCCAGGGACCCGACCACCTACCCTGAACTCTTCCCTCTGCACATACCTGTTCCCACCCGTCAGTAAGGACGTTCGTGGAAAATGTTTTCTCTGCACATACCCCAACTCCCAAACGTACTTTCATTTCTGTTTCAAAACAGTGAGTGTGCTGTTAGCAGAATCTCAGTGAAGCCCCCGCACTCCATCCTTGGGTCTCCGGTGAGGGAAAGCAAGTTTCCGGGGGGGAAGAGAAAGGGCACACACAGACGCCCCTGCTTCCCACGCCCTCAGCAGCCCCCACCTTCCCGTGGCCCCTTGCTTGGGGAACAGCCCAGCGAACCTTCATAGAGCCTCCTAGGAGCCAGATGAGGCTGAGGCTGGGCCCACAGAAGACAAGGCTCTCCACGCGGATGAAAGCCAGAACCAGGCGGGAGTGGGAACGGCAGAGTGCTCCTTGCAGGTGCTCAGGAGGGGCCTCGTACAGAGGAATGGCTGTCTCTCGGGCTTTCTGGGAGCGGGGTCCAGCTAAGCTCAAGGCCGAGGAACTTCACAGAACAAAACTGCCCCCACCCTGCGCTCAGGAAGGATCAAGGCCTTGTGCTGGGGGGCTGCAGTGCGCAGCGTCTTGGTCATGGCTGAAGTTGGGGGAGGTGACAGGAGCCATGGAAGGATGGCCACGTGCCCTGTCACTTCCCAGGCTCTGCATGGCTGGGCATGGAGGGTGGCCAGAGGCTGCTGTCTTGCCTAGGTGGGAGCCAGGGATGAGGCACAGAGGAGGTGCGGCTTTTGAGGGGGGAAATGGGGGAGCAGGTGATCACCGAGAGGGGACGTGAAGGGGAGGGGAAGCAGACCAGTCTGGCTGTGGCGGAGGGAGGTGATGGCGCCAGCCTCTGTGAGCCACATGGCAAGTGGGGCCCTAGGTGGAGTGTTCAGGAGGCATTTGGAGGTTTGGATGTGGCCTGGGATGGATGTCCTGTGGGCAGGGAGGTGCATTCGGGAAGCTGGGACGAGGTTTCCAGGCAGGTGCTCTGGAGCAAGGGCTGCAGTGGCATGGCCGCCCAGACAGCAGAACGCCAGAGGAGAGGGGGCGCAGAGCCACCTGGGTGACCCACCGCGTGACCCCGGCATGGAGGGCGGGAGCAGGTGGCCTGAGTTGAGACACAGTCAACAGCTGGCAGGCGTGGTTACGGTGAGGGAGTGGGGAGTCCCAGGCTGTGGTGTGGGGTGCAGGAGGGGGGCAGCTGTGTGGAAGGAGGGGGAGGGATGCAGAGCTCTGTAACCCCAAGAAGAGCAGGGGGCCTCTGCAAAGTCCAGAGGGTCCAGGGGAGATGGGGCCATGGGGGACAGCTGGTAGCCTGGAAGCAGGAGGTGCGGGGTGACCTCTCGTGCTGGCAGAGCTGGGAGGGGTGCAGCAGGAGACTAAGCTGCATTAGGCAGGAAGCCGGGCAGGAGGGCCCATCTCTGGTGGGGGGACCGGGGGCCTGCAGGGCTGGAAGCAGCAGGTTACTCAGTTGTGCCGCTAAGCTCCCACTCGGGAATGTCTGAGCAGAACGTTCTCCACGCCACAGAGGCGCACTGCTAGCTGGATCCACGCCTCCTTCCCCAGGAGGTTTAGAGCCTTAGGCTTCTCAGGGGGTCCTGTTGCAAGTGGCTTCCTGGACAGTGCCTGGAGATGTCCAATGCAGCCTCCGTGGCCCCCATCACCTGGGAAGGCCTTCAGGGGTGGTGAGAATAGCCCTGGGCTGGGGAAGAAGCAGGAAGGTGGTTCAGCCGGCTCGGACCCCGGGGCGCTAGCTGAAGCTGGCTGCCTTTCCTCAGAGGGGCCTTCAGCAAAGCTGCTGGGGCAGCATGGGGAGCCCCCTGCGATGCAGAGGGAGCAGGGCACCCAAGGGCCCTCGGTCCCTGCTGCGTCACTGAGCGGCTGGATCAGACTTTCTCCTGAAGGTGCTGAACCTATGGCCTCTCCACCGAGGTGCGTGCCGCGGTCCTTACTGTTTACCTCCATTCAGGCTGGAGCTTCTGCTTGTTTACAATACAGAAAGTTCCACCTGACAGGGTGCTCAAAACTTCCACCAAAAATAGAAATTAGATCACTGCTGCTAAAAACGGTCATGTGTGCAGAATCTCAGGAGGGAGAATAAGGAAAGCTTTCTTGATACACTGGCATCCCAACAGCCCACATCCAAGCAGAAGTGTTTCTAGTGACACCAAAGGAAACAGGGACTGCTGCCAGGTGCGCCATCCTGGGAGTCCTGTGAACATGGTGACTGAGGGCTCGCCTTCACCCCGGCCCAGGCATGGGGGCCTCTGCTCAGCCTGTTCCCACTGCTGGAAATAAAGCAAACTAAGAATTTTCTGATTTGACAAAACACAGCACAACAAAGCAACACTGGACGCAACAGCGAATAACCCGTGTTTTCCTCCGTGTCCCCCTCTGTAAGGGAGCGACTGTGGACGCCAAGCAGAACCGGCGGGGCTGCTGGGGAAAGTAACAGGCTGATGAACGAACGGAAAGCGCCACACAGATGGCAGCTGTCATGCAGGGAGCCACGTTGGTGCTCCGTGTTCTCCATGTCCAGAGATGAGACGTTCCAGAAGGTACTGGAAGCTGAACCCAGCCACTGCTCCTCAAGCTGGAGTGTCCCAGCTTTACATCCAGCACATCAAGGTGGCTGGACCGTCATTTCTGACGGACGCGCCGGAGATAAGGCCCTCAAGACCCGAGCTCATGCCCTTCTTGTTCCTGGGTGCCATTGCCGCCACAGTGCCCTAAACAGAACCCTAAACAAGGGGCGCCCGATGAGCAGCCTGCGGAAGCCCCGGAGGAGGTACTGGTCTCGAACCCGGATCCCCACATGCTCACATCGGCGTACAGCGCTCAAGCTTCCCGCGAGGGTGGGGTGAAGTCTTTATTCAGCACGCAGCACAGTGTTTTGCTCATCTGTGTGTTTTTCCTTGGACACAGCCTTTCCACACAGGATGTGACTTCTTTACTTCTTGTCTTGCTTCTTTAAAACTTGTTACTTCTTTAGTTTTGTTCAGCTTTTGAAAACACATAATTTTGAAGCCAAGATTAACAAATATGGCTCTTTATCATGTTGGAATTGACCCAACAATTCACAGATTAAAAAAAATAAGACAAAGCGAATCACTTTGGAAAAAATTGCTCATTCTTTTCGTCAGATGGTCCTGCTGACCCCACAGGCCCAGTTCCTCCCACTGTCCATTCTTGGGAGTTGTAAGAATTATAAAAAACAAAACCAAAGCTCCTTGCCTTCATTTTTATGTCCTTTGTGCTGACAGTGTCTTCCTGCCACAGCCCTTCTGTGTAAACAGCCCAATCTCTGCACAGCCGCCCCCCGTCCCTCCCCATCGGCTGATTGGTGCAGGGTGGATGCTGGAACAGACAGCAGCCAACCACTAAGCTGCCAAGGGCTGTGGCATGGGTGGCCTGAATCAAAAAGATGAGCCGGCCAAGCAGAGTCCTCCTGGGGATTAGGAAACACAGAGGCTGAGCTCACTGGCTACAAAAGCAGAGACCAGGAGGATACCTACCTGGATTCAGCAGCAGGGGCAGGGGAGGCTGCAGCACGTAGCCCTGAACGAGATGGGGAGATGGGGGACCAGGACCTATGAGGACGGAGAGGGAGCAGGCCGGCAGAGGAGCCGTGGGGAAGCGGAGATAGCCACACTGCCCTGGAGCAGGTGGAGGGGGAGTCGCCCTGATCCCTGAGTGCCCCTCTCCTTTCAGACCTTTTGTTTTATGGTACACAGCCTTGTCCAGACACCTTTCAGGGCCTCTCTCGCATCCTCTCCACTGGCCGGTGTCCTGATTGTGCTTCACTAGGATGTCAGCTGTTTCTCATCATCTGCCCAGGGCTTCCTGGATGCCTGTCATGGGATAGAACTCACCTCTTCTGGGGCATGCCCATAGTGATAGCACAGGGGAGTTCACAGACCCTGGAGCAACTCTCCATCCATGGGACAGGAGCGAAAAGACAAATATTACTCTTCCACTTTGTAGAGAAGGGAACGATTCCAAGCCCATTGTCTGTGACTGCTCAGAGGGTCTTCTGCATAACTGAGCCCTCGTTGCCAGCAATGGTGCCTGGCTCCGCGACACAGCCGTGGGTCAGCTTTCCCTTCTTCCTCCTTCATCTGCCCAGTCCGCCTTGTCCCTTTTACCCTGGGAACTTAAAAAATAAGCTATGTATATAAAAACTTTGTCAGCTGGGCGCGGTGGCTCATGCCTGTAATCCCAGCAGTTTGGGAGGCTGAGGCGGGTGGGTCACGAGGTCAGGAGATCGAGACCATCCTGGCCAACATGGTGAAATACTAAAACACAAAAAATTAGCCAGGCATGGTGGTGTGCGCCTGTAGTCTCACCCACTTGAGAGGCTGAGGCAGGAGAATCGCTTGAACCCAGGAGGTGAAGGTTGCACCAAGCCAAGATCGCGTCACTGTGCTCCGACCTGGAGATTGAGCAAGACTCTGTCTCAAAAGAAAAAACTTTGTCTCAGAATTTTCTTTGAGGGAGAAGCCAAGCAATGGCACCCCTGTTACTGAGGTAACTTTAGTGAATGTCTCTTATTTTGGACTTGCACCCAAAGTAACTCAATCTAGAAGGTCCTTTAAAAAGCATTTGAAACTTCTACTTCCAGGAACATAGTAAACCAGGTTACTCATAGTAAACTAGGTTACTCATGGTAAACTTGGTTACTCATAAAATTCCTTTTGAAAACCAATTAAAATGCTGGAAAAATTGTTTTTAATTCTTAAAAGCAATGAAGAACAAACAAGACAGTAGGAAATAAACAGGCAAAACTATTTTTTAAAAAGTGGGATCCAGATAAAAATGAAGAATGTTAAGCTGATAGTACTCCAAGGACATTTGAAGATCCAGGCAAAACTGGACTGCAGTAGCTTTGCTGCTCTACATGGTGCAGACACCTCTCAAGATGGGGAGTCTAATAACAGACCCTCTTCACATTGATCTGAGATCTCTCCCATCTGGACCACCACATTCTCCATACAATACCCAGGAGACTAGAAGGAGAGGTACCTTCAAGGCACTGAGCAGAATACAGAGGAAAACCTACTTGTGACACATATTTGTACCCTAAATTTAGATCCTTCAGTGATCAAAACAAAAATGGAATTCCAAAAAATGTCAAAGTAACCCTCAGAAAGATGGAAAAAATAAAACAGAATCAACAAAAAATAATAAAATAAGATGACAGACTTAAGTCCTAATGCATCAATAATTACATTAAAGGCAAGTGTCTAAAAACACCAATAAAAGATAGAAATTGACAGGTTGGATTAAAAAACATGACACAACTACACACCCTCTACAAGAGATTCGCTTCAAACATAATGATATAGGCAGATCGAAAGTAAAAAGATTTTTAAAAGATACATTATGCAAACATTAATCAAAAGAAAGTAGAAGTGCCTATGTCAATATCAGATAAAGTAGATTGCAGAGCAAGTAAGATTGCCAGAATCAGAGCAGAGACGTTATATACGTAGTGACAGGGTCAGTCCAACAAAAATACATAGCAATTCTTAAATGTGTTTGCAGCAACCAACAGAACTGCAAAATATGTGAAGCAAAAATTAATAGAACTGAAAGGGGAGCTAGACAAATCCACAGTTATAGTTGGAGACTTCAAACCCCTTAATCAACCACGGATAGAACCAGACGAAAGATCATCAAGGACACAGAAGAGCTCAAAACACCACCAACCAGTAGCATCTCATCAGCATTATTACAACAGTCCACCCAAGAACATCAGAATGCATTTTCTTTGTAAATGTCAATAGAAAATGTATTAAGACAGACCACATCCTGGGCCCTAAGACAAATCTCAAGAAATCCAAAAGAATGAAAATCATGTGCCCCAACCACAGTGGGATCAAACAGAAATCAATAATAGAAAAACAATAGGGAAAAAACTCCAACAACCAGGAAGACAAAGAAACTTCACAAAACCCCAAAACCACACATCATGGGTCAAAGAGAAAATCTCAAGGGAAATGTTTAAAAATATGTTGAACTGAAGGAAAATGAAAATACAACATCTTAAAATTTGTAGGACATAGCTAAAGCAGTGTTAAGAGGGAAATTTATAGTACTAAGTGCATATATTAAAAAAGAAATAGTCTCAAATCAATAATTTTTTTTTTAATGGAGTCTCTCTCTGTCATCCAGGCTGGAGTGCAGTGGTGCAATCTCAGCTCACTGCAGCAACTTCCACCGCCCAGGTTCAAGCGATTCTCCTGCCTTAGCCTCCCAAGTAGCTGGGATTACAGGTGTGTGTCACCACACATGGCTAATTTTTGTATTTTTAGTAGAGATGGGTTTTCATCATGTTGGTCAGGCTGGTCTTAAACTGCTGGCCTCAGGTAATCTGCCCACCTCAGCCTCCTGAAGTGCTGGGATTGCAGGTGTGAGTTACCATGCCAGGTCCTCAGATCTATAATCTAACCTCCTACCCAAAGAACCTACAAAAAAGAGAAAGAAAAAAAAAAACCCAAAACAAAAAAACAAACAGAAGGAAGAAAATAATAAAGATAAGAAAGAAAATCACTGAAATTGAAAACAGAAAAGCAATAGGGAAAATCAGTGAAGCAAAGGGAGTGGCACTCTGAGAAGATCAATAAAATTGACAGACCTCTAGCAATACTGGCAAAGGAAATGAGAGAAGCCAGACACTACCACTATCAGTAATGAAACAGGTGATATTGTTACATACTCTGTAGACATCAAAAGATAGAAAGGAATACTATGAACAACTCAACATAAATTTGTTGACTTAGATGAAATAAACCAATTTCTTAAGTAAAAAAAAAAACCCAAATTCACAATTTATTCAATATGGAATAGGTCATTTGAATAGCCTATATATATTACAAAAATTAAGTTCATAGTTTTAAGACAAAAAGATCTCTTTGTCTAGATAATTTCACTGAGAATTCTACTAAACACTTAAATAGGAGTTAACATTAATTCTACACAATCTTTTCCAGAAAAAAAGAATAGGAGATAACAATTTATTTTATGAGGCTCACATTACCCTTATACCAAAACCAGACAGAGACAGTACAAAAAGGAGCATACTATACACCAGTATATCTCATAATTTTTTACGTAAAAATCCTTAGCAAAACATTGGCAAATCCAGTTCACCAGTACATAGGAAGAATGATATACTAAGACCAAGTAGGATCTATGCTAGGGATGCAAAACTTTCTTGATATTTCAAAAATTTTCAATATGATTCATTATATTAAAGGGCTAAAGAAGAAATCAATTAATGTATTAATTGCACAAAAAGTATTTATTCAATACCCTGGTATTCTCAGATTCTCAGAAAAATATGAACAGAGGGGGACTTACTCAACTTGATAAAAAAATTATACAAAAAACCTTATATACACACTACTTGATTGGAAAAGACTGAATGCTTTCTTTCTGAGATTGGGAATTTGGAAAGGATGTGGACTCTCACCACTCTTACCTAATATATTGCTAGAAGTGCAGTAAGAAAAGGAAATAAATAAATGCATATATATTGGAAAAGAAAAAATGGAACTCTCTATTTGCAAATGGTGTGGTTGTCTGCATAGAAAATCCCAAGGAGTCTATTTAAAAAATTCTAGAACTAGTGAGTTCAGCAAGTTCACAGGTATAAGATAAACTTACAAAAATCAGTTGTATTTATATATACTACTAGTGAACATGTGTACATTGAAATTAAAAATACAATGTTATTTACAATTGCTCCAAAAACTTGAAATTCCTAGGTTCTAACAAAACATGTACAGGACTTAAATGCAGGAAACAGACAGTGCAGATGACAGAAAACAAAGGAGATCGATATAAATGGAGAGACATACCATGTTCATGGACTGGAAGACAACATAGTAAAGATGTGAATTCTCCTGAAACTGATGTATAGGTTTAACAAAATTTTGGTCAAAACCCCAAGATTTTTTGTAGAAATAGACAAGAATAATCTTGTCTATTTATCTGAAAAGGCAAAGAAATTAATAGCTAAAACAATTTGCAAAAGAATAAAGTGAAAGGAATCCGTCCATCAAATTTCAAGACTTATTGTGTAGACACAATAATCAAGAGCGTATGACATTAGCAAAAGGGAGAGACACATAGATCAATGGAACAGAGCAGAGAACCCAAAAGTAGACCCACATCAATAGGTCCAACTGATTTTTTAAAAGAGGTACAAAGGCAATTCAAGGAAGGAAAGATAGCTTTGCACTATATGGTGCTGGAGCAATTGGATATCAAAAGATAAAACATGAACCAAAGCCTAAGTCTCACTCCTTATAAAATATTAACTCAAAATGGATCACAAACTAAATGTAAAACCCAAAACTATAAACTTTTAGTGGGGAGTGGGGGAAACAGAAAAGAAAATCTCTGAGTCTAGAGCTAGGCAAAGCCCTCTTAGACTTGACACCAAAAACCCAAGCTATAAAAGGAAAACTTAATAAATTGGACCTCATCAAAATTTTAATACTTTTTATCTCTGAAAGATCCTGGTAAAAGGATGAAAAATTATATACCTGTAGAAAATATTTTTGCAAGCCACATATTTGACAGAAGACAAGTATCTAGACTATATAAAGAACTCACCACCCAATAGTAAAGAAATCAAACAATTCAAATAGAAAATAAGCAAAGAAGGAGCACAGAAAGTTCACAGATAAGAATCTACAGATTCCAAATAAGAACATGAAAATATATTTAACATTTTTAGCCATCAGGGAAATACAAATTAAAGCCACAATGAGATATCATTTGACACTTATCAGAATGGCTAAGTAAAAATAGTGACAACCCTAAATGCTGATGGGAATGTGGAGAAATTGGATTATTGATACATGTCTGGTGGACTATAAAATGATACAGCCACTCTGGAAACAGTTTGG
Source organism: Sapajus apella (assembly GCF_009761245.1). Classification (NCBI taxonomy): domain Eukaryota; kingdom Metazoa; phylum Chordata; class Mammalia; order Primates; family Cebidae; genus Sapajus; species Sapajus apella. Next base: position 1,541,569 of record NW_022436950.1, on the reverse strand, counting down.
AAGTTTCTTAAAATATTAAACATTCTGAGGCGGGCAGATCACTTGAGGTCAGGAGTTTGAGACCACCCTGACCAACATGGTGAAATTCCGTCTCTACTCAGATACAAAAAAAATTGACCAGGTGTGGTGGCACGCACCTGTAGTCCCAGCTACATGGGAAGCTGAGGAAGCAGAATCACTTGAACCTGGGGGGCGGATGGTTCAGTAAGCATGGATAGCGCTGCTGCACTCCAGCCTGAGCAACAGAGCTAGACGCCCATCTCAAAACAAAAACAAACAACAACAAAAGTAAGCATTCAATACTATATGACCCAGCAAATTTACTCCTGGGCAGCATTTATCTGAGAGAAATGAGAACTTACATTCACACAAAAACCTGTACATATCTGTTTAGAGCCGTTTTTTTTTTTTCATAGTGGCCAAAAATTGGAAACAACAGAGATTTTCTTTAAACGGTGAATGGTGAGATGAGGTATGCGGCATCCATGCCGTGGAATACTACGAGGCAATGAAAAAGAGCATGTATTGAACACACAGGAACCAGGGCAAACCTCCAGAGAACTGTGGTGAGTGAAAATAGCCAGAACCAAAAAACTGCATGCTACACCATCCCATTTGCATAACACTCTCGAGATGGCAGAATTGTAGACATGGAGAACAGATGAGCCGTTGCAAAGAATTAGGGTGGGGGGCGGAAAGTGGGGATGACTATAAGATGACAATGTGAGGGACCCCACGATGAGGGACAGTTGAATAATGGAATGGTGGTGTATTCTGACCATATCAATGTCCGTTTTCTGGTTGTGAGGCTGCACAGTCGTTTTCTAAGATGTTATCGTTGGCGGAACCCGGGCGAAGCATGTGGAGATCACCCTGTATGATTTTCTTGCGGCTGCATACGAATCTACAATTGTCTCAAGATAAAAAGGTTGATTAAAAACAAGCAAAAGTACATTGAAATAAAATGTTATAAAGACAATACTCTTGAGTGTGAAGAAGGTAGCTTTGCTTGTTACTGTGAGAGCAGGGACTGACCAGGGTCAGCATGGGGACCTGTGTTTATTGGCAGCCGTGACATTCAGCCGGGCACTGCTCTTCACCTGGTCCTTGGCGTCCCCATCCTACGTGAGAAGTGAAAGCTCTCCAGACTTAAGGAGGAGCCCCCAAAACCCTTCGGCTTTCTTCTTCCACGTTGCAGGCAGGGTCTGGGTGCCCGTACTTGTTACAGTCATAGCCATGTTTCTTCATTATGCCCTTCATGAGACACCAAGGGATGAGGGGGCAGAGCTGGAATTTGCTTTTCTGCCTAATTGTGTGTCTCTACCTTTTGCAACTCAAGCTCCGCGAGGGTCTGGCCCCTGCCTCTTTTGCTCCCTGCCGGACCCTGCTTCCTAGTGTGGCGCTTAGCATATCGCATCTGCCCAGTCACGTGCTGAATCCACAGACCCACAGCAAGTCCGTCTTGGCCCGGTGTAGTAGCGAGCGCTGCGGTTGCCTGGGCAAGGGCTTACGCATTGATGGGGGCCGCCCTGTGTGTGTGCAGCACAGGTGTGCAATTGGTCCATGTTTCCAGCATGCACAGCCTGTTCCACTGCATCGGGCCCATCCCCAATTGGTAAACCACAGTAATGCCACTAAGTCTCGTGGCCCATCCATTCACGCCTCACCTCTCCCAGCACATGAGGTTCTGTGAATGCGAAGTGTGCATGTGCAGGTGTGTGCAGTGAGTCCCGGGGGCACACAGAGGCACATGTGATACTCCGTGCCCCAGAGTCCCCAGTCCCTTTCCCAGTAAGTTGAGGGTCAACCCTCCTCATTCCCTTCCCCTCAAGCTACCTTCCCTGCTCTGAAGTAGCGCCCTGTATTTCCCACGGTACTTCCTTACGCATTGAAGTCTAAGAAGTCTCTGTGACTGCACTGGTGCACGGTCATGCCTGCCCTTCCCAGCTCAGCGCCTTGGTGATTGCATTTGGGACATGCTACCCGGCAGGCTCCTTGTGCCCTCTGCAGGGTAAAACTTTCAGCCCTCAGAAGTCATGCCACTGCCCACCCACCAATCCATCCTAAGAAAGCACCATGGCATGATGACTAGGTGTTTGTTGCAGGCTGTGCCTCATTGCGTTTCCCGTTCTGTGTTAACTCCGTAGTCCTTGGTGATGGTGCTGTCACCATCTGCATTGTCTGTGGGTGGAGGACCTGGGGCCCACACAGGCTGGTCCCTGGCCTGGCGTTGTATGACTGGAAAAGCGAGACTTGGAGAGTCCCTGCTCTTGATCTCCGTTCCTGCCTTGATTTACCCCCAGCTCGCTGCACTTTCACTAGCTTTGAAAGACTCATCCACCATTGGGGCATTCACAGGTTTGGAAGAGAATCCTACTTCTTCCTGGACAGCACGCTGGCTCTTTGTGCTCAAACCATTCCATGGGGAGCCTGGGTAAAGACCAGCTGCCTTGTGCAAGCCTAATACATCTTCCATTGCCCAGATGGAGGGCTGAGGGTCCCTGTGAACACCCACAAGCTGCCTCCGTGGAGCTTGGCTGGAGTGCATGCCTGTGGGACTTGGATTGCAACGAAGTGCAATGTGCTTCCTTCTAACTGCAAATCGAGAACAATGGATGCTGTGCAGGAGTACACACACACTCCACCCCCAAAGACTCCCCCAGGAGGCTCAAACAGTGGGTCCTTGTGGCCTGGCCAGGTGGCAGTCCCCTCTGAAGCCACAGTGTACAGTCATGGCAGGAGGACTCAAAGCCACTCAGCACGTGGAGAGAAAATGTATGTCTGGGTTTCTTCCCATCCTCAGAGGCCATTTCTAGGTCAGGATGCAAATGGTTTCTGCTTTGTGCACTTTCCCCAGTGCGTTACTACGGAAGTGAATGATCCTTTGGGCTTCCCCACCACCCAAGCTCTCAAGCAGAAACCGGGCCAGCCAAAACGGCCCTGCGTGGTCGGGGCCAGCTGGAAGAGGTGACTTCCCACCCGCGTGGTGGCTGAGTTGGGGAGCCCAACAGCTCCCTCTGCACAGGCTTCCACTGTTTTCCCGGGAATCTAAGTCCTGGAGGGGCCGGCAGGTTTGTCAGTCTCCAGTGGGGTGACCCTGTGAGGAAGCATGCCTGCCAGATGTCTCTGCCAGCTCTTCCTGGGAACACACACCCAGAGCCTGTGCAAGAGTACACACATGCACGCACGCACACACCCATTAATCAGGGCCTGCCTCTATCATCCCCCTGACCTCCCGCCAAGGCTGCCTTGGTCGGGGCGATTCCCATTGCATGAGGACCAGGATGCTTTCTGAGGGCTGGGAGGGTTTTCGTCAGTTGGGTTCCATCCAGCATGAGTCACTGTCCGCCTCTTCTCGTTAATTAGTGTTCTGGGAGTTGCTGGTGTAACTCTGGTGAAGTCTGGGGGAATTAATCAAAGTATATCTTACACTCAAAACACAGTGAGAACCACCATCCGGCCAAATCCCCCAGCACTGGCACATGGACAACTGGAGACTTCCCTCCTCTTGTTTTTTTCTTTTTTCAAAATTAATTTGCAATTTCCCACATGCTCAACACTTGCCTTCCTCCCCAGATCTGGCACTATTTTCTTTAGTATTTTTTTTCTGGCAGTTTTCATGTGTGTTTTTCCAACTATGGCAATTTCTCAATCCACTACATACCATCCCTCTCAATAAAACGATTCTCATGGAACGCAGAGGCCCAGAAGGACTTGGCCAAAGGCATCTCCTGGGACACAGCCCATCTGTCCGCACCCTCCCTGTACCACCTGGGCCATGGTTACCTCAGACACAGAGCGGAGGCTTCCATCCACCGCTCACGGAGACCACTGGCCTCTGCTGACCTCCAGCTACTATTCCAGGCTCAGCGGTGGCTACTCTGGGAGGTGTTTCTAGTGTGATGATCGTTACACCCCAAATAGCCCCCATTTCACTTAAGAAGCTGAATGGACAAAAGGGCAATGACCAAACCATATATGAAAACAGAATCTTGAGCCATGACCTGCAGCAACAAGCCCAAGAAGCCCATCCATCATCCACACTCACCAGCCTGGGAGATCCACCCACCACCCACAGTCACCAGCCTGGGAAATCCACCCACCATCCACAGTCACCAGCCTGGGAAATCCACCCGCCATCCACAGTCACCAGCCTGGGAAGCCCACCTGCCACCCACAGTCACCAACCCGGGAAACTCACCCACCACCCACAGTCACCCACCTGGGAAACCCACCCACCACCCAGTCACCAGCCCGGGAAACCCACACACCATCCACAGTCACCAGCCTGGGAAGCCCACCCACCACCCACAGTCACCAGCCTGGGAAGCCCACCCACCACCCACA
>NW_022436950.1:1534405-1537212 GCF_009761245.1 Sapajus apella | reverse complement strand
CCCACCACCCACAGTCACCAGCCTGGGAAGCCCACCCACCACCCACAGTCATGCCCCTGGGAAGCCCACCCACCACCCACAGTCCACCCACCATCCACAGTCACCAGCCTGAGGCCAGCCTGCTTGCTCTACCTCTAATCCAGAAAGCTAAGCAGTAACTTCTGTAACAATTGGCTCCAGGTGGCCAGGACTTGATTAACAACTGATCGCTTCCCTAATTTCTGCCTCAACTTCCAACTTCGGACCAACCAGAGAAAGTCAAAAATGCCCTTAACCAATCACATAGGCTCCCTGGTTCCAGTGAGCCGCCTCCAGCTCCCGCTGCCAGCAGCCTCCAGGAAGGGCACACCTGAGCTTCCCTTTTCTACTGTGAAGCTCTCCACTCCCCTGCCTGCCTCCCTCCCAGTCTCTGCCAGACACAAAGGGTGGTGGCAGGTTCCAAGTAAACAGCCTCTATGGTTCTCACCTGGGTGGTCTGTTTGTTTCCATACGCTTTGCATCACACAAGTCCTGCTCCTTCTCAGGTGCAGCATGCCTGGCACTCCTCAGAGACACAGGAGGCTCACCTTCCTTCTTCTTGATGCTCATGAAATCTCTGAGCCCCCTACCCTGAGGTCCCCACTGGTCCCTGTAGATGTTCCTATACGGCATGGGCTGCCTGCCATTGGCAGCTTTGTAGAAGGTCTTGCGTGGTGGCATGGGGCCAGAAAATGGGTAGCAAGGGCCACCTGTGGCTTGTGCCAGCCATGCCCCCGGGCAGGGCACTTGACCATCAGTGAGCAGGCCTCCAGCCTCACTGCAGCTCTCCCGAGATAGATGCTCTCCCTCCCTTGATTTTACCCTGCCTGGGCTCAGCCCAGCCCCACCGCTGCAATGACTTTCCTGCTTTCCCCTTGTGATCACTTCCTATACCTTCCAAAACTCCTCTTCCAGGAATCCTGCCTTGAGTTCAGGTGGGTCTCTGTGGGCTCTCAATTGTCCACAGCCCATACGTGTACTGCTTATCTGCACATGGACCCCATGATGGAATCCTTTGCTCCCACTGAACTGAAGCCCTCCCAGGTTCGGACTGCATCGGCCCGTCCCTGCATCCTCAGCCCCAGCAGGTCCCAGAAGACAGAGAGCAGGGCTGGGTCTGTACAGCCGGGAGCAATGCTGCAGCCATGAGGCAAACTGCTTTGCAAAGATCACTGGCCAAAGGAAGCGGAGGGCATGGAGCACTGGAAGGCAGAAAGGCATTCCGACAAGACCAGGTGGGCTTCAGGGGCCAGGGCAGAACAGAGGAAGGCTGAACTGCCACGTCATCAAGAAAGGGTCTGCCCCTGCCATGGTGTCTCCCGAAGGCAGAGTCCACGTGGTCCTAGGATTTCCCCCTAAATGGTCCTCCACTGTCTGTATGGTTTAGTGCTTGGAAGGATTTAGATTTCCAGGTGTCTTGACAGGGATTCCCCAGCACACGAGTATCCAGGTGCATGCACTATTCACAGGGTGAGCACGGACGTTTTGTCCAAATTGGGTCACCTCTATAAATGAAAGGATATTAACAATGACACGGGGACAAAGGGCCTGAGTTGAAAGCCTGTCACCTGCCTATGGGGTCACCCTGAGTAAATAAATAGATGAGCTGCTCACTGCGGAGCTGAAGTGACTCTGCGGACTGTTAAGAATACAAACTTTACTTTGAGAAGTGAGACTACGTCCCTGACATTGGCTTGAGCAGTTGCACAGAAGTGGACACGGATGGCCGTGTGTGTCCTGGAACAGCTCCATGACAGGTACAGCACAGGCTGCGGCCCCAGAGCAAAATGCAGAAAGCAGAAGCGTTCGGCTGAGCTCCTGTTGTGGGCGAAGGAGCCCTTCTTCCCCAGCAGACGTCCACCCGCTAGGAAGCCCGGGAGCTTGCAGCAACTCAAGCCGGACAACAAACAGGAAACATGGCCCAGCTCTGGTCCGGAGGCCTGGGGATCTGCAGCCCAGGAGGCAGCCCCTGGCACACAGGCACGGATACTCTTGTTAGCACAGCATCAGCAGAGCAACTGGGAGGCCCTCCTGGCTACTGGGAAGGAGATGAACACAGGGAATGGGCCAGAGCAGAAGATAACCAGGGTGGTGGACACGCCCCAGGGCGCCTGTACTGGACAGGCCGTGTTGTGACCAGGGAACCTTTGCCAGTCATGCCTGGAAGGCACAGGCTTGTCCTGCAGAGCCAGGTGACTCAGAGGAGCTGCCTGCTGCCCAGTATTGGTGACCCCAGTGGTGTCCATGAGCTGCTCATTTCTGACCAGTTGGGTGACACTTTTATATTCCAGAAGACAGTGATACAGAGTGTAATCACGTAGAAGATGTGTGATCAGTGCTTCTACTGTCATTACCCATCGACAAGCTACCGCTCCTCCCAGGCACCTCTTTCCAAGCCCTGCTTAAGAAAGCCACATTTCCTGGTTGGTCTCTGCTCTTCCCCCTTCCCCTGCTCACTACCAAACCCCCAGACTCAAAATTTTGTATCTTAAATCTTTTTCAGTTTTTCTAATCACATGACATGTACCTCAAAGAATGCCCAGAGACAAATTATATACCATAAAAATGACTTGTTCCTTAAAAGGAAAAGCTCTGTCCGATAACCTACCAGATACAGTGGGTTTCCTGATCATTTGCTAAATTTGAAGGCAGTCGTTCTCAACCAGGAATGACTTTTTCTCCTTTGGGATATTTGACAGTCTGGAGACATTTTTGTTTGTCATGACTTGGGGGAAATAATGTTTCTGGTGTCTGTCTGGAGGGTAGAAGCCAGGGCCGGCGTGGAGCAC
>NW_022436950.1:1476668-1534305 GCF_009761245.1 Sapajus apella | reverse complement strand
TTTTTCTCATATGTAAATCCATCTATTTCTACTTGCATTTCTATTTTTCCCTCCAATTTTCTTACGATCTTAAGATCATAGACTGTAGACTCAGTTTGGTCACTTTCTTTTCTTGATTTGATGAAGATATTCAAAGCCCTGGAAATCTTTTTAAGGGCTGTTGTGATCATAATCATTTCAATTCGATTTTAAGTGTAATTGTTCCCGTGTCTTCATTTCCTCCTTGATCTGTTTCCCAGGAAGGTCTCTTTCAAGAGCAGTGGTCAGGGCACGATGCTGGTATGTTTGTCACTAATGCATGCTTCACTGCCTCGTGCCCAGAGGACAGAGAGCCGGGCATCCTGTGTGTCTGCCCCTGCTTCAGGGTCCTCGATGTTTCACAGTCAGTTTGGGACCTGTTCTCGTCCTGCTTCATTTTCCCTAACCATCTGTTGACTCTACCCTAGCCGTGATTCTGATGCAGATTTTATGAGACTTTATGGAATGGGCAGAGACAGAGGACTGAGTATCTCTGCTCCTCTCCCTCTGCCTCCACGGTTCACTCAGCCACCTCCAATCAGGCCTGCTGTGTCTGGGTCCCACCACAGGTCCTGCTTCCAACCGGGCTGCCTGATTGGGCCCAGGCCATCCTGCCACGCTCCGCCAAAATCAGGGCTCCGACTGGAACAGAAGCCTGGGATGCTGAGATACAGCATGGCAACAGCCAAGTCCACATATGTGAAAATGTGGGAACACTGGAGCCCCTTGTAGGGCACATTGGGAGCCAGATGTAGGGCTGAGTGCTCCACAGGGTCGTGGGGTGAGCTTTATGCTATGCTGAGGCGCAGGATCTGAGAAATAAAGAGGCAGGACACAGAAGTACAAAGAAAATGCAGCTGGGCTCAGGGGGCCACGCCACCTACAAGCGGAGTCAGGCAAGGTCGGCGTGGCCGGCGAGGCAAGGCTGGCGAGCGGCTGGCGAGGCCCCGCTTGTCCAGAAGCGTGAGTATTTATTGTGTATAGGTTAGGGGGTAGGGCAGTGAGTGAAATCATCTTTAAGGTTAGTGATAGGGTCGTGAGCAATAAAACATGGGATCCACCCCCATTAGGTCACCTAGGCCAGGAGGTGGACAGCGCGCAGCAAGGGGCCTGTTCCCACCAAGGCAAGGGCCCGGTTACCACGAAGGCAAGTGCCGTGTGCAGTAAGGGGTCCACCCCCATTAGGTCACCGAGGCTTGAAGGTGGGCCATGCACAGTGAAGAGGGTGCAGTGTGCAGTACTTCTATCTATGGGAAACTACTTCTAAGAAGATTTATAGGAGGATGCCTTAAGTCACATAGCAGTGACAGAGCTGTCAAGGTTACCGCCACCTTCTGGCAGCTTCCAATGGATTCTATGGGAAGATGCTTTTCAAGCAGCATAGTAGCAGGAGCTGATAAAGTTCACAGTCACCAAGGTGGATTGTCGTTCTGAGGGCAGCCTTCCACAAGAACTGGAGCAAGGTCCTACAACTCCTTTATCAGGAGGAGTGGCTCTCGCCCCAAGCCTGCCATACAGCGGGTATCTTTACGATACTGAACGCTGCCGCCTGGGCCGTGGGTTCTTGTCCTGGTATAACTGTTTTTCCCTTAAATCACGCTCTGCACTGTGTCTGCTCCAGGCATTCCTCCGATTATAAGCTGCTTATTCCTTAATTCATGCTCTGTACTGTGTCCACTCTAGGCATTCCTCCGATTATGAAGTAAGATATAATTATAGGTACATATGTAGGGAAATATTCTTTAGGCACTCATACTGTCAACTATTATATGATTATAAATAGAGGATTATATAAAGGGAGACTTCAAGCACTATTTCTATAAACTAATATATGATTATGTAAAGGATATATAGAAGGAAATAGCTGAGTAGTAACACTATAGAGTGAGATACTCCTCAAGCCCTAACTGTGCCAGGGTTCTGCTTGGCTCTCATTCCTCGGTGCCTATATGGGGGGTTACCTGCTGGAGCTGTGGACACTCCCTCTCCTCCCTGGTTAAAACATAGGGCTCTACCCTTGCTTGGGGGTACATGGAGGCCTCTGTCTTATGAGACAGCACACACACCCGCCACACAAAGGATTAACCCCCACCTCCATTCCTGGTCACCAGACAGCAAGTAGACTTGAGGGGCAACGTCACCCGACCAAGGCCTGCAGGGCTCAGAGGGAGGACGGGGCCACAGGCCGAGCTGTGGAGCCGTAGGAATGCATCAGCGAGGGGTGCCAGCATCCCTGAGGAGCTCTGTGGGGTGCATCCTCTGCAGGCAGGGAGTTTGGGAGGATGCTATTGCCGAAGTGGGCTCCCAGACAGAAGTGCCGATGACAGAATCCTGAATGCTAGAAGCTAGCTTTGGCACTTCTCCATCAGCAGCAAGGTGGCACAAACATGGCAATGAGTGGCTGGAAGGCGAGCCAGGAAGGCCTATCCCCTGAGAACTATGAGGTGGTTAACAGATACGACACATCTGGGGCAAAATAGACAGGCAGCCAATGTGCGTTCCCAATAAAAGTCACGATCTTGGCAGGGTGCAGTGGCTCATGCTCGTAGTCCCAAGATTGTGGGAGCCTGAGGCAGGAGGATGGCTCGAGGCCAGGAATTCAAGACCAGCCTGGACAACACAATGAGTCCCTGTCTTTACAAAACTGTAAAGCAAGTTGTGATCTCTTGCCCATCATCTGTGACGCAGAGGAAGCACACAGTACTAGAAAAAGCTTTGGCTTGAGATTCAGAGAAATCAAAGGTGGGAGACGGCAGATCCCCAATAACCTGGCTTTGGAATCTGGCTCTGCACCTCCCTTGGGGCCAACGCTGAGCCTCCGTTTCTCCCTAAGAATGCTGAGTGTCTTAGTCTGTGTTCTGTTCCTTGTAATAGAACACCTGAAACTAGGTAGTTTATAAAGAAAAGGAAATTTTTTTAAGTTATGGAGGCTGAGCAGTCCGAGGTTGAGGGGCTGCATCTGGTGATGGCCTTCTTGTTGGTGGGGACTCTTTGTAGAATCCTGGGGTGACTCAGGGCATCCCCAGGGCACGCCATGGTGAAGGGGCTGAGCGTGCTCACATGCTAGCTCAGGCTTGCCTTACAAAGCCACCAGCCCTACTCCGATGATAACCCATTGATCCATTCATCCTTGGGTGGATTGACCCATTTATTAGAGGAAAGCCCTCAAATCACCTCTTCAATGTCCCACACCTCAATACTGACACAGTGGGGATTAAATTTCAACATGAATTTTGGAAGGGACAAATATCCAAACCACAGCACTGGTATAAGATGGGCAGCCGCTGCCCCACCCTTCTTACATGGTGGTTGCGAGCAGCACATCTGGCCATCCATGAGACTGCATCGTGGACACTCTAGGACCTGTCTTCCAACGCCACCAGGTACTGCCAGATGCCCGCCAAAATCTAGATGCCAAGTGCCACAGGGCCTAGACAGCTCAAGGACTCACCTTCCCAGACAGCAAAAGCCCCTTCCAACTTTTTAATTTTTATGCAGGAACTGCTGGTTGACAGGAGTTGATCTCCCAGCTCATGACCACGGCCCCACCCTGGCTGCAAGCTCTTGAGATTGTTGTGAGCTGGGCCGACTTACTGGTTGTTGGTTTTCTTTCCATGCAAATTCAGTTCTTGCCTCCCTCTATCCCTGATGTACACCTCAGAGAATTCTCCAGGAAGAGCACTCTTCTGCCAAGCACTAGTGCAAAATCTGGATTTCACCTAAGTTTTGTAGGGAAGGGCAGCGGATGGGATTCCTGCAGCCTACCCAGGGGCTGCCCTCCAGGCTGCCTTGCTCCCTGGCACTGCCAGCAGGCAGGCCCCACTCTGCACTTCCCTCCTTGGCCATGGTTCACTGCTTGTCCCTGTAGCAGGGCTGTGGTCTCAGCCCTGCAAAACCCAAGCCTTGGAGGAAACCTTCCCGGCCTCTGCCAAACCAGCGCCTTATTATTGCCAGCTACTTACTGGTGCTGAGTGTGACTGAAGGGTCTCATCGTCCACCTGATCTGGTTATCCTGTTCCCACCGGCTCCATAAACCATGTCCCCTAAGAAAAGATTGACTAAATACCACTTTCTCCATCTTGGGACTGTTATGAGAACTCTAGGGTGTCACTATTCCGGCCAGAAACCTCTGTGGCCAGTGGTACCTTTGCCCAAGTTCTTTTCCTGTGTCCAGGAAGAATGAGGTACGCAGACATCGGAAGGTAACCAAGACGAAGAGGAGTTTTATTAAGTGTTAGAACCGCTCAGAGGAGACCTGCAGTGGGTAGCTCCTCTCCGTAGGCATGTTGTCCTGTTGAGTGTTCAGTTTCAGCAGAGGAAGCCCTGGAGTGGGTGGCTTCTCTCTGCGGCTGTGCATCCTGTCATCTCCTGCTATCAGCAGGCAGGATAGCGCCTCTCTGCAGCTGGTCATCCATCCTTTCCATCATCTTCATCTCTGCCCTCTGCCCTTCTCTGGCTGAACCTGGGGCTTTTTTGGGCCTCAGAGGGGCGAAGTCCGTGCTGATTGGTCCATAGGCAGCAATGCACGTGCCCAGGAGGAAGCACCGTGATTTCCCCCTCTGGTCCTTGGAACTGGCAGCCCAGCCCCCAGGCTTTATGCCTGCCCTGGCCTGAAGGTGGGGCTTCACTGGAGACCCTCCCCCTTCTGCCCACAAGCCTGTCTACCTCCCGTGGTCATTCATGTCGCTCAGGTTGCTGGTACCTAGGGGCACCTGCAGGCTCGTGCCCAGCTGCCCTCAGCTCCCCGTTAGCTTCCCCTCCCATGCTGCTCTGTGCCCGAAGTCCAGAGGGGGCTGAAGCAGCATGGGGCTGGCATGTCAGCACTGTCCCAAGTGTGTGCACACCTTGCTGGGCTGTGACAGTGGCTGGAGTCGGCCTCACCTCTGCTCTGAGATCAGAGTGAGTGCCAGGAGTGGGGAGAGGCCAGGCAGCAGGAGCAGGCACCTCTGAGTCTGCAAAGACAAGGGTACCTTCCCGGGTCCCCTCAAGAGCGCAGGGATGCCTAGGTCTGCAGCCCCAGTTTAGGTGGCTGCAGCCGTACCTGGGGCAGGAGCGGAGGTTCCTGCCTACTTTGTGAAGTGGAAGGGCCAGATCTGCAGCCCCCTCTCAGGAGGGCAGGGATCCTGCCTGCTCAATGGAGCAGGAGGCCCAGGTCTGCAGCCGTGGTTTGGGCAGCTGCAGCGCACCTGGAGAGCTTCCATCCCAACTTGGAAGGGACAGGATGTTACTTGTCCCGGCTGCCTCCGGCTCCACAGAGTGGAACCCCAGCTGCACTTTCCTGCTGCAGCTGGTGTGATGACAGTGGCAGGCTGTCTGGCGCAGATGCTGCCATCAGTATTAATATAGGTGAAATAGACATGCAGCAAATTAGACACTTACCGTGGTAGGTTGAAGACTGCCCTGTCTCGCAAATTCATGTCCACCTGGAACTCAGAGTGCAACTTTATTTAGGAGTAAGGGCTTCACAGATGTAGCTAAGGTAATAATCTTGAGGTCAGATTATCTGCATGCGGGGCGGGTCCCAAATCTCATCACTGCTGTCCTTATAAGAGGAAAAGAGGACACAAAGACACAGAGGAAAGGCCGTGTGAATTCAGAGCAGAAGGCAGAGATCCAAGTGCTGCAAAACCAGCCGAGGAAGGGCTGGAGCCACTGAAAGCTCGGGGAGGCAGGAAGGAGCCCCGCAAGCCTTCCAAAGGAACATGGCCCTGCCCGCACCTTAGCTTTGGACTTCCGGTCTCCAGAACTGTGAGATAATAAGTTTCTGTCATTTTATGCTATCTGGTTTGTGGTCACTGGTTACAGTGGCCCTGAGAAATTAATACCCATGCACACTCAACCAAATCCACAAACAGAATGGACAAGGCCCACCCAGACATCAGTGAAAGCTCTGTTTTGGCCCTGACGGGGACCCCTTCCTCTTCCCCGGTGCGGTTAACCTCACTGACTGGTCCCAGCATCACCTCCAACTGTTGATGACACTCCCTGACCTACACCGTTTTCCAATGGGCTGAGGATTTCTAGACTATTCTGCATAACTGTGAACATTTTCAGAGCTTGTCAGCTAAATGCAGATTTTGAACTCTGAGTCCCAGGTCACACCCGGCAGGTGCTCCCTGCAGAGTCACCCACTCTCCAAGTGCTGCCCAGGAAGGGTTGGTCCCCAGAATGCTCTGCCTCTCTGCAAGATGAAGAGTTTGAAAGATCTTCCCGACGTGAGTCAGAGCTAGAAGGATGTCCGAGCATCGTCACTCCCGAGTCCTCCCAGTTACTCAGCACGAGTCACTCCATGGCCACATCCTGGGCTGCTGGACGTCGCTTCCCCTCTCCTCCTATGGCTGCCCCACTCACTCCACCACTCCTGTCCGCACAGCTCCATCCCTCACCACAGCATCCTGGAGCAAGTTTGGCTGTGAAACTGTTTCCTTCTGTACGTGGCCACTGAAAGCACTTTAAGAGTTTGTTACAAGGTGATTTTTCATCGTAAGTTGGGTGCAGTATCCCATTTCCCATCCCTGAGGAGGAATCAGAATGTCTGGGCCGAACACTTGCCTGACATTAAACTAGCTCCTCCTTGGTGCCGTGGATGAGACTAGCTCACCACTGATGTGCAGACGAGGCTAGCTCACTTCAATGTGTGGATCAGCCTAGCTTACTTCTGGAGCTGTGGATGCGGCTACTCACCCTGGGAGCTGCAGACGAGGCTAGCTCACTGTGGGTGCTGGTGCTGTGGATGAGGCTAGCTCACCATCAGTGTGTGGATGAGGCTCGCCCACTGCTGGAGCTACAGACGAGGCTAGCCCACCATTGTGTGTGGCTGAGGCTAGCTCACTCCTGGAACTGTGGCTGAGGCTAGTCACTGATCCATCCTCATGCTGTTCTGACACGGGCAGATTTTCCTCCTGGAAGGCACCTGCAGGATGAGGGATCACTGTCTCCCCAGCGGTTTCACAGCAGGGGCAGCACCGCCCTGCACCCAGCCTGGCTCTGCACCAGCATGGCTCACTGCGTTTGTTTTCTCTAAGATCAGCCCCACAGCGGAAGCCCTCATGGCCACTTTTCCCGGGTGGTTTTCCTGCCATGGAAGACAGTCCTGTTTAGGACAAACTTGCTTTCTTTTGTTCCCAGCTGATTCAATGTTCAAACAATAAAATGAAAAATAATCTTCCTTAAAAAAAATTTAAATCAAGACTCACCTAAATTCTCGCCAGGGAAACTATACTGGATTCTTTGGCTCCTGAAGCTCCCAGAGACCCTGAGTGTGACATCCCCTCCTGGCCCGTCCAGGCCTGATGTCTGCAGGCATCAGTTGGGCCCCTGGAGGGTTCACTGGAAGTGGTGGCCTTTGGGATGCAGTTGAGCTGCCTGGGTTTGGAAGATTTCTCTACTGGAGCTATTGGGGTGCACTGTCTGTCTGGGGTGCTGCAAGATGGGATCTTTTTTTTTGAGACAGAGTTTCACTCTTGTTACCCAGGATGAAGTGCAGTGGTACAATCTTGGCTGACTGCAACCTCTACCGCCTAGGTTCAAGTGATTCTCCTGCCTCAGCCTCCTGAGTAGCTGGGATTACAGGCATGTGCCACCACACCTGGCTAATTTTGTATTTTTAGTAGAGACGGGGTTTCTCCATGTTGGTCAGGCTGGTCTCGAACTCCTGACCTTGTAATCTGCCTTCCTCAGCCTCCCAAAGTGCTGGGATTATAGGCATGAGCCATCACACTCGGCCAAGATGGGAACTTAAAAGCCCCATGCTGCAGAGGCTGCCAGCTGTCCTTCCAGTCAGTGTCTGAGGCCAACATTTCAGAATCTGCCTCGGTCCCACAGGCCCCCCGTGCCCACTGCCTGGAAGAGCAGAGGAGACTCTTCCTCAGGCATTGCAGGCTGGGTGTGCCCTTGGTCCCTGAGTCCTCCATGTAAGCAGATGCCCTCACTGACACCCCTTGGACTCTGAAAGGAGGCCCTATGGGGCTGTCTTTGAACTTCAGGGCAGCTGGAGCAAAACGACTTCTTGGGAAGCCTGCCGGCCTCGGAAGCAGAAACCTGGAGCCTGAGTGGGCTTTCTCTGCAGACCAGCTCCTGCTGTGGACAAGTTCGTTAACCTCTCCGGCCCTCAGTTAGCCCATCTGAGACGGGCAAGGCCCAGGGTTAACCTTCAGGAAAGCCTGCAGCTCTGCACTGAGCTGTCCCCTGCTTACAGCTAAAGCATTGATGAAAATTTACTGAAACACAAAAACTGGCCAACCATACTAAAACATGGCAGAAAAGCTAATCGCTAAAGTGTGGGACAGATGCTGACTCTGCCATCAACAGGGATGGGCTGAGCCATGCCCCGAGCTGTGCACACCGCAGGCAGAATGCTAAGCTGGAAGACAGAGCAGAAGCTCCCACTCACCCACTGGCTGCTCACCCTGGGGGCCCCCCAGCTGCCCTCTGCAGATCTCCCATCTTCCCCCAGCCCATCAAGGGATCATTGAAGCCTGGACCCTCCTGGGTTGAGCAAAGGAGCTGGGCTCTTCCCTCCTGGGACATCACATGAATTTAGGAAGGGCTGTGAGGTGGGGGCCTGGAGGGACAGCTTCCTTTGCAGAAGAATCTCAGCCTCCCCATGACCCCTGGGGAGACCAAAGACCCCAGCTTGGGAGTGGGCAAGGTCTCACCTCCAGGTCCCCAGACCAGGGCTCTGCCACCAGCCCTCGCTGTGGTGTAGATGGTGGAGCTTGCACACAGCAAGACCTGCCCCTGCGGAGTGAAGGCTGCCCCAGAAAGAAAGGGCGAGGACACCATCTAAGTTCTGCCCTGGACGACAAAGATCACAAGCGAAGCTGCGTGCACTGGGCCGGACGGGGAGGCTCCGTCAGTGTTTGCCGAGTGAATGAGTGCAGGAAAAGAAACTTAAATCCGGAGCGGGAAGAGCAATCCTGAGAAACCATCTCAAATGAGCAAGAGAACAGAGATGAAAATGCCAAGAAAACCATTTGCTTAAATACTAGGAAATAAAGATTCAAATTCAAAACAAGAATTGACAAATAAGATACCAGACTCGGTGAAACTTCTTAAACATCATTGGAGAGTGATTTCATAATTGCCAAGGCTTTGTGAATTTTCTTCTTGATTGTTCTTTTATTGCTAATTTTTCATTTCACTGAGTTACGGTGAAATACATTGCTATAAAATCTATTTTTTGGACTAAATTAAAGCTTCTTTCTCCATGACATGCACTTTTTTTTTTTTTTTGAGACGGAGTTTCACTCTTGTTACCCAGGCTGGAGTGCAATGGCGTGATCTTGGCTCACCACAACCTCCGCCTCCTGGGTTCAGGCAATTCTCCTGCCTCAACCTCCTCAGTAGCTGGGATTACAGGCACGCGCCACCATGCCCAGCTAATTTTTTTTTTTTTTTTTTTTTTTTTTTTTTTGTATTTTTAGTAGAGACGGGGTTTCACCATGTTGACCAGGATGGTCTCGATCTCCTGACCTTGTGATCCACCCGCCTCGGCCTCCCAAAGTGCTGGGATTACAGGCTTGAGCCACCGTGCCCGGCCTGCACATTTTTTTTGATAAGCATTCCATGAATGCTTAAAAGGAAAATTTAGGGCACGAAGTTAAATATCTGTTAATCAAGCATAACACTGAGTATGCTTTATTGAGGGTTTATCTGGTACCAAGAAGATGACATTCACACCCACTTGTTTAAGACACATTTGAGCACCTATGTTGCGCCAGGCATACAGCAGTGAATCAGAAGGGTGAGATTCGATGCCTTTCTGAAGCTGCTTTTCAAGAGGGCTGCTCTTCTGGATCTTCCCAGTTAACTCCATAAACCTAACACTTGTGGGACTGAGACTTACTTAGGTTAAGAAACTTGTCCGATGACACACACCAACCCAAGGGCAAAAGTGGATTTAAAACCAGGCCTTCAATTTGGTTTTAAATGCCCACGTGCAGAACCACTGCCTCACATGGCTTTCCTTAACCTGACCAACATGTATCTGGAAATAAGTGCACCTGTTCTCACTCCAGATCTGCCCGGGCTGTTGGAAGATCTGTGTTAAAGTTCATCACTGGCCGGGCTCGGTGGCTCACGTCTGTAATCCCAGCACTTTGGGAAGCCGAGGCGGGCAGATCACCTGAGGTTGGGAGATTGAGACCAGCCTGAGCAACATGGAGAAATCCCATCTCTACTAAAATAAAAAATAACAAAATTAGTTGGGCGTGGTGGTGAATCCCTGTAATCCCAGCTACTCGGAAGGCTGAGGCAGGAGAATTGCTTGAACCTGGGAGACGGAGGTTGCAGCGAGCTGAGATTGCACCACTGCACTCCAGCCTGGGGAACCAGGGTGAAACTCCATCTCAAAAAAAAAAAGTTTGTCATAAAAATTGAGTTTCTCTTTCCTCTAGCATTTCTAAGTGTGTTTGAGTCATACAATGCTCACACACAAAAGTGTGTGGCAGGTAGTGTTTGCATTAAAGATCGTTATTATCAATAATAATAATTATTATCCAAGGTTTATAGTCCAAGGTTTCCCTTGGACTCATCTCCTGATTTTTAACGGTGACTTCCATTTTATCTTCTGTGGTTTCCCAAATTCATGTTTGCCTGTTCTGTCTGATACGTCTTAGTCCTTTCTTGATGTATTTTTATCCATTTTATTGAGTTATCATTTGTATGCAATGAATTTCACTGATTTTAGGTGTATAGTTAAAGGAGTATAGCTTTGGGCATAATCAAGATGCAGAACAATTTCATGATTCTAGAAAATTCTTTTCTTCTCCTTTGCAGCCAATCCCATTCTACCCAGCCCTGGCAGTGATTGGTCTTCTCCCTGCTGCTACAGTTTTGTCTCTTCTAGAGTTTTAAGAAAGAAATTGTGCACTGTTTCCTCTCTTGGTCAGACTCCTCACTCACTTACGCTTGTGAGATTTCTGCACGGTGTTCTGTGCAGCCCCAGTGGCTTCCTTCTTGTTTCTGAGCAGCGTTCTGTTGTACAAATACAGCACAATTTGTTAATCTGTTCCCATGTTAGTGGACATTTGGGTTTGACATCTTGGGAGCAGACAAGGTCTCACCTCCAGGTCTCCAGACCAGGGCTCTGCTGCCAGCCCTCGCTCTGGTGTAGACGGTGGAGTTTGCGCACAGTGGGAACCAGGGCCCTGCTGCCAGCCCTCCCTCTGTTATAGACGGTGGAGTTTGTACACAGTGGGAATACCACAAAACTTGTATTCCAACTTTTGGCTGTTAGAAATAGAGCTGGCGTAAGTATTTACATAAACATCTTTTTATGCATTTATGATTTCATTTCTCCTAGGTAAATACCAAAGTTGCCGGATCATTTGGTAAATGTGGGAAGTAGAAAAGTTACTTTTTAACGTTTCCTTTCTTGTTAAAGAATAAGTGTGCTAATAACTTTGTGAAGCCCTGTCCTATGTAGCTGTTAGACATGCCGTGCTTACAGGTACATTCTACGTCCTTGTATTTGTACCAAGATATCTGTGCTGGACGTGCTCACAGGCATGTCCCAGCTCTCCATTGCTTTTCACTGTTTAGAAAAGTTTTAAGTTATTAGCCAATCGAGTTTCAGTTTAGATTGTGAGGTCTGGCTGTAACCAAAGATCAGACACAGCAGTAAGGACGACCTCAAATGTGTAAGGGATACATTTGCTTTTCCTTTGTTCATTGCACCCTCGTGGCACGACGGCTAGTGAGGGTACCCTTTCTGCAGTCCAGGAAGTAAAAATTGTGTTGCTAAAAAATTGTTTGTCTCAGTGCGAATTTTTCTTTGCAGCGCTGAGCATCTATTTCCAACAGTAAATCAGCACCTGCCAAGCTGTGTTCCCGAGTGGTTGTAGCATTGTGCATTTCCACCAGCAACACGGGAGAGTGGGGTTGCCCCACTTCCTCGCCAACACTCAGTATTGTCTGTCTGCTTAATTCCAGCCTCTCCAGTGGGTCCTCTGTGGAGTCCCACTGTGGTTTTAGTTTGCATTTCCCTAATGATTGGTGACACTGAGAGCCTTTTTCATGTGCTTATTAGCCATTCATATACCTTCTTAAGTAAAATGTGCATGAAATCTTTTGCAATTTATTTAATCGGAATGTTTGTCTTTTTATTATGTTGACTTGTAAGAGCCCGGTATAGATTGTATGTAAGTCCTTAAATAGATAGATGTGAAAATATTTTCTTCAAGGCTGCATTCCATCTTAAATTTCTAAATGGTGCTTTTCGAGGAACAAAACTTTTTAGTTTTCTTAAAGTCTAATCCATCAGTTTTTTTCTGGCCCACTTTATTTATGTCCTAAATAAGAAATTTTTGCCTGATCATATGTTTCTCCTATGTTTTCTCATAGAAAATGTTAGGGTTTTGGCTCTTATGTTTAGGTCCACAATTCACTTCAAGTGAATTTTTGTATGTGGTGTGAGGTAAGGCTAGAGGCTCCTTAATTTTGCACAGATACACCCATGGCTCCAACACCATTTCTGAAAGGCTGTCCTTCCTTCCAGTGAATTATCTTGGCACCTCTGTTGAAAATCTAGTGACCATATATGTTTGAGTCTTTTTCTGGGCTCTGTTCTGTTCACACATCTACACAGCTGTCCTTATGCCAATGCTGCACAGCTTTGATATCTGTAGTTTTATACAAAGCCTTGAAATCAGGTAGCATATGTCTTCCAACTTTGTTCTTTTTACTTAAAAAAAAATACACGCATGGTGGCTCATGCCTGTAATCCCAGCACTTTAGGAGGCTGAGATGGGCAGATCACGAAGTCAACCAACGTAGTGAAACCCTGTCTCTACTAAAAATACAAAAAAAAAAAAAAATTAGCCTGGCATGGTGGCAGGCACCTGTAATCCCAGCTACTCAGGATGTGGAGGCAGAGGAATTGCTTGAACCTAGGAGGCAGAGGTTGCAGTGAGCTGAGATTGCACCATTGCACGCCAGCCTGGGCAACAAAGTGAGACTGTGTCTCAAAATAAATAAATAAATAAAAATAAAGAAATGCTTTTGCTATTGCCGATCCTTGGCATTTCTCTATAAATGCAAAATCAGCTTGGTGAATTCTACAAAACAGAAAGCTGCTAGAATTCTTCTTAGGATTGCATTAATCATAGATCAATTTGAGGAGAATTGACATCTTAATAGTACTGACTTCTGATTCGTGAACATGATATAATGTTCTATGGAGATAAATCTTTAATTTCTGTGTATTTTTCTTCTTTTTCAGTGCACTAGTCTTGTACATTTTTTGTTATACTAATTTTACAGTACTTTATGTTTTTACAAATGATAGTTTTTGAAAAAACTCAATTCCCATTTAATCCTTTCAGTGTATAGAAATAGTATAGAGTTTTGAACCTTGGTCGGCTCTTCTTCGACCTTGCCAAGATTACTTATCTCTTCTCCTAGCTTATTAATAGGTCTTTTCAGATTTTCTCTACAGATGATCTTGTCACCTGTGAATTAAGACAGTTGTATTTCTTCCTTTTCAAACTTCCTTTTCAAAAAGTGAAAATTCCTTTTCTTTTGCTTGCCTTGTTGCCCCGGTCAGCGCCTCCAGTACAATGTCCAACAGACGCGGTGAGAGCAGACACCTGGCTTCGCCCCTGATCACAGGGAGAATGCATTCTGCTTCCTTACCGTAAATTATGTAAGCTGTAGATTTTTAGTAGATGTAGTTTTTTTGAGTTGGAAAATCCTTTGCTTCTCCTAGTTTCTGGGAGTGTTTTTTTTTTGGTAACCCTTTTCCTATTTTCACTGAGAATACTCACGGGCAGCCCTTGCAGCCGCGGTGCTTACCCTGAGGCAACTTTGCCACTAAATATCTCACTCTTATAATTATTTTCGCATTGCTCTGGTACATCGACGCAGGAAACAAAAGACATTACTCTATTTATAGCATTCTGTTTCTGGTAGTGGTATTTCCATTTACAAAAGAGAGTGCTTCTCGATGGCTGAAAATGTCAGCTCCTAGGAAATGTAACATTCCTACCCGTGATGCCAACATCGCTCTCCGACAGTTGTTGGCCGAGGATTCATTGGATGAATCCAGTTTTTCCAAAATAGACGATTCTGATGATTCAGACAATTCTGATGTTAGTTCCAAGAAGAGTTTTTATGTTTTATTTTCACACTGCAAATCAGTCAGATTTGCTTCAGCCTCAAAGAGCATGTGTTTATGCAAAATTAAATGAGTACTGGCAACGAGCTGAATTTTTTTTTCCTTAAACGGAAAAAGGGTTAAAAAAATCATACATCATTGCTGAATTTTGCCAGATGCTTTCTCTGCACCGATGGAGACATGGCTCTTGTGTGGCCTGTTTCCCGCTCCGGCAAACCTCATCTCCCGACCCTGTCACAGCACCCTCCTCTCCCTGATGTGGTCAGAATGGTCCGTGTGATGTGGGCCAATTGTCCAACCTAGTGAAGATGAACCTAGAAAAGAGCCCCAGTTTTCTGGCAGGCAGGCACCTGCAGGAAAGACTGTCAGGGCCCGGGGCCCAGGCTGCAGAGGCCAGCGAGGCCTCTGGATAACCCCAGGCTGGAAGGCAGTGGCCAGGCACTGGCACGGGCGTGGATGGGAGCTGCCCCAGCCTCTCCTGCAGGCAGCAGGTGGCAGGCATGGCCCCTCTCCCTAGAGCCTGGCTCACACCCACGTCAGACCTTGATTCTCCACGAGGACGGAAGGACTGGGGGCAGAAGTCTTCAGACTAAAAGGCATTTGCCTGCAGTGAGCTGAGCCCGACAGCCATTTTCCCACTTTACAAATAAAAACAGAGTGCTTGCTCATCCCGGCCGGGACGATGTCCAGGCCTCCTCCCGAAGGAAGCCTGCTTTAATAATCAATCAAGGAGCCATAAACCCCTCAGGCACCAAGTATTTCCCAGCTGGATGCATACTTGTGTGAAGGGTGCAGTGTGGATGGAAATGTGCTAATTGGGGGTGGTATGAATGGGGTGACAGGGATAATGATGGCTTTGGTTCACTGACCTTGCTCCTCTCATCCCTCAATCACTATCAAATAATGTGTTGTAATTGAGAAAGAATCTGGGCAAAGCAAGAGAGCTCGCTGAGAATACTGGGTGCTAGAACTGGCTGTCCCGTATATTTAGGTAACAACAGTTAGCCGGCGTACGCCCTTTGCTGGAAGGAACTGCACCTTTGAACATGGAAGGAAGTGTAGATTAGCCATGCTATCTTTCAAATGTAACTGAAATGCTTTCCAAGATGACCAAGCTGTTCAAGACAGGTTTGCCGCAGATGGCATTGCTGTTTGGAATGACTCACTCCTTGCTTCCTTATAAGCAGGCCCTGTTGACTTGGGTCTTGACCACGTAACTGGCTCTGATCAATGGGGTGGGGTGGGCAGAACCTATTTTACACCCCACAAACTTACATCAGCCCTTGTGTTCCTGGGCCCAGAGAAAGGAGGCCCTTTCTAAGATAGTCGAGTTGCATGGGACGCTGGAGAGAGGGGGACAGGAGGCTCACAAGAGCTCTGGAGGCAGAGGTCCTGCGGCCACCATGGACCCCCCATCCACCCAGGGCTGCACCCCTCTGCCGGCTTCTACCCTTCCTGCACCATCAGCCTCTGCCCAACCTCCAGGCTGTGTGTCTTCTCTTTCCTTGATAGCTTTTGCCGAATCTTATGATTGTCTCACGCTTCATGGCAGCCACGTGGAGTCATGGGAGCTCAGGCTGAAGGCAGAGGTATCACTCAGGTGGAGGGGCTTGCCGTCCAAGCCCAGAAATGTATCTCCGGGTGGGGGGTGGGGGTGGCAGAGCCTGTGGGAGGAGAGACGCAAGGCAGGGGTGGCCGCAGGGATGCCAAGAATGTCTGTGTGGGCTCCTTCCTTCTCCCTCTCGGCAAACCATGCCCTCTCAAGGGCTCCAGGCCAGAGTGGGCTTCAAGTTAGGACGTGAAGCTTTGGGATGGATTAAAAGGCTCACCTGCTGGGGCCAGCTGTCCGGCACTGACAGGCATGCCTTGGGTCAGTGGTCCTCAAACTTTTCTCCGAAAGAATTTGGAAAAATTTTCTACTCCTCATATATTTTAAGTTTACATCTAAAAATTTTAATCATGTGGGTTAGAAAGCTGCAAGGTCTGTAATATCCAGGGTATAATAAATAATAAATTTAAAAGTAAAACTATTACCTTTTTAGAGTATCCATTAGAATGTTTGTAAAATTTTTCACCACTTCCTCGGTAACCTGTGGTTCTCAACATAGGCAGCCATGGTCCCACTGGGAACACAACTCCACTGGACTGGGAACCACACTGCCGCCCCTCACAGCAGCCACAGCAAGCCCTGACCAAGGAGAGGCTGAGCTCAGTCATGCCTATCCCTGCCTCCGCCTGGTGGTCTTTCTCTACCCACCCTGGTTGCCAAAAGCAAAGGACATAACCTCCTGGGAGCTCTACAGCCCTACCCACAGCCTGAGAAGCCTGAATACTTAACCAGGTGACTCTAGGGCAAGTTTGCTTCCTCCCTATAGTACTGCAGCTAATGCACTCTTGAAAGTGCCACTTCCTGGCTGGAGGCCAACCAACATAAAATCAGTGCACTAAACAGAAATACAACCAAGGACCCTCACAGGGTCCACTTCACTCCCCTGCCTACTCCACCAGCGCAGGTGCTGGTATCCACAGCTGAAAGAGCTCAAGAGGGATCGCATCACAGGTCCCTTTGCAGGCACTCCCCAGAACCAGCCTGGAGCCCAGTAGTTCTGCAGGGTGGCTAGACCCAGAAAGGCAAAAACAATCACTGCATTCTGCCTGAGGAAGAAAAAAAATCTAAAAGTTTGGAAACATATTTGAGGGAATAATTGAGGAAAACTCCCCTAGCCTTGCTAGAGATCTAGACATCAAAATACAACGAGCTCAAAGAACATCTGGGAAATTCATCGCAAAAAGACCATTGCCTAGGCATGTTGTCACCAGGTTATCTAAAGTCAAGATGAAGGCAAGAATCCTAAGAGACGGGAGACAAAACATCAGGTAACCTACAAAGGGAAACCTATCAGAGTAACAGCAGATTTCTCAGCAGAAACCCTAAGAGCTAGAAGGGATGGGGGTCCTATTTTAGACTCCTTAAAGGAAATAATTATCAATTAAGACTTTTGTATTCAGTGAAACTAAGCTTCATAAATAAAGATACCATCTTTTCCAGACAAACAAATGCTAAGAAAATTTGCCACTACAAAGCCAGCACTACGAGAACTGCTAAAAGGAGCTCTAAATCTTGAAACAAATCCTCAAAATACACCCAAATAGAACCTTCTTAAAACATAAATCTTACAGGACCTATATAACAATAACACAATGAAAAAAAAAGTACTCAGGCAACAAATAACATGATGGATAGAATTGTACCTCACATCTCAATACTAACATTAAACATAAATGGCCTAAATGCTCCATGTGAAAAATACAGAATGGCAAAATGGATAAGAATTCACCAAGCAAGTTTCTGCTGTCTTCAGGAGACTCACCTAACACATAAGGACTCACATAAACTTAAGGTAAAGTGGTGGGAAAAGGTATCCCACGCAAATGGACACCAAAAGTGAGCAGGGGAGGCTATTCTTATATCAGACAAAACAAATGTTAATGCAACAGCAGTTATAAAAAACAAAGAAGGACATTATACAATGATAAAAGGACTAGTCCAACAGGAAAATATCAATCTTAAATATATATGCACCTAACACTGGAGCTCCCAAATTTATAAAACAATTACTACTAGATCTAAGAAATGAGATAGATGCAACACAGCAGCGAGGGACTTCAATAATCTACTGACAGCGCTAGATGGATGGAAAGACAGAAAGTCAACAAAGAAACAATGGACTTAAACTATACCTTACAACAAACACACTTAACAGATATTTACAGAACATTTTACCCAACGACTGCAGAATATACAATTTATCAGCACATGGAACATTCTCCAAAAATAGATCATATGAGAGGCCACAAAACAAGTCTCAGTAAATTAAGGAAATCAAAATTATATCAAATATTCTCTCAGACCACAGTGGAACAAAACTGAAAACTGGCGCCACAGGGAGCTCTCAAAACCATGCAAATACATGGAAATTAAATAACCTGCTCCTGAATGATCGTTGGGTCAACAATGAAATCAAGATGGAAATTTTAAAATTCTCTCAACTGAACGATAATAGTGACACAACTTATCAAAACCTCTGGGATGCAGCAAAAGCAATTCTAAGAGGAAAGTTTACAGCATTAAGTGCCTGCATCAAACGGTGTGAAAGAACACAAATAGGCAATCTAAGGTCACACCTCGTGGAACTAGAGAAACAAGGACAATCCAAACCCAGACCCGGCAGAAGAAAGTAAGTAATGAAGGTGAGAGCAGAACTAAATGAAACTGAAACAAACAAACAAAAAATACAAAAGAGAAATAAAACAAAAAGCTGGTTCTTTGAAAAGATAAATAAAATTGATAAAGCCCATTAGTGAGATTAACCAAGAAAATAAAAGATAAGATCTAAATAAGCTCAATTAGAAATGAAATGGGAGATATTACTACTGATACCACAGAAATACAAAAGATTATTCAATGAATAATGAACATCTTTATGTGCATAAACTGGAAAACCTAGAGGAGATGGATAAATTCCATTAGATTAAACCAGGAAGATTTAGATCTAGATTAAACCAGGAAGATATAAAAACTCTGAATAGACAACAAGCAGCAAGACTGAAATGGTAATTTTTAAAAGTTGCTGGCCGGGCATGGTCACTCATGCCTGTAATCCCAGCACTTTGAGAGGCTGAGGTGGGCAGATCACTTGAGGTCAGAAGTTCGAGACCAGACTGGACAACATACTGAAACTCTGTCTCTACTAAGAATACAAAAATTAGCTGGGCATAGTGGTAGATGCCTATAATCCCAGCTACTTGGGAGGCTGAGGCAGGAGAATCGCTTGAACCCAGGAAGGGTAGGAGGCAATAAGCTGAGATCACGTCACCACACTCCAACCTGGGCAACAAGAGAAAAACACCATCTCCAAAAAAAAAAAAAAAAAAAAAAAATTGCCAACAAAACAAAAGTCCAGGACAGATGAGTTCACAACTGAATCCTATCAGACATTTAAAGAAGAATTGGTACCAATCTAATTGACACTATTTCATAGGACAGAGCAAAAGGGAATCCTCTCTAACTCATTCTATGAAGTCATTACCACCCTAATATCAAAACCAGAGAAGGACATAACAAGAAAGAAAACTATAGATCAACATCCCTGATGAACATAGATGCAAAAATCCTCAGCAAAATACTAGTTAACCAAGTTCAACAGCATATTCAAAAGATGATCCGACATGATCAAGTAAGTTTCATACTAGGGATGCAGGCATGGTTTAACATCTGCAAGTCAATAAACATGATACACCACACAAATAGAATTAAAACCAAAAAGTTCATGATTATCTCGATAGATGCAGAAAAAGCATTTGGCAAAATCCGGCATTGTTTTATGATTAAAACCCTCAGGAAAATTGGCATAGAAGAAACATGGCTTAAGGTAATAAGTGTCATCTGTGACAAACCCACAGCCAACACTGCACTGAACAGGGAGAAGTTAAAACATTTCCCCTGAAAACTGGAGCAAGACAAGGATGCCCACTTTCACCACTTCTATTTAACATAGTACTGGAAGTACTAGCCAGAGCAATTAGAAAAGAGAAAGAAATCAAGGACATCCAAATTTGTAAAAAGGAAGTCAAACTATCACTGTTTGCTGATGATATGATCATATACCTAGAAAACCCTAAATATTCATTCAGAAAGCTCCTAGAACTGGTAAAAGAATTCAACAAAGTTTCAGGATACAAAATTAATGTACCCAAATCAGTAGTTCTGCTATACACCAACAGCGACCGAGCTGAGAATCAAATCAAGAAATCAAGAACTCAACCCCTTTTACAAAGCTGCAATAAAATAAAATAAAATAAAATACTTAGGAATATACCTAACCAAGGAATTTAAATACCTCTACAAGGAAAACTACAAAACACTGCTGAAAGAAATCATAGAAAATATAAACAAATGGAAACACAACCCATGCTCATGGATAGGTAGAATCAATATTGTGAAAATGACCGTACTGCCAAAAGCAATCTATAAAGTCAATTCAATTCTCATCAAAATACCACCATCATTCTTCACAAAGTAGGAAAAAAAATCCTAAATTTTGTATTGAACCAAAAAAAAAGAGTCCACACAGCCAAAGCAAGACTAAGCAAAAAGAACAAATCTGGAGGTAACACATTACCCAACTTCAAACGATACTATAAAGTCATAGTCACCAAAACAGCATGGTACTAGTATAAAAATAGGCACACACCCATGGAACAGAATAGTGAGCCCAGAAATAAAGCCAAATATTTACATCCAAATGATCTTTGACAAAGCAAACAAAAACATAAAGCGGGGAAAGGACACCCTATTCAACGAATGGTGCTGGGATAATTGGCAAGCCATTTGTAGAAGAATGAAACTGGATCCTCATCTCTCACCCTATACAAAAATCAACTCATGATGGATCAAAGACTTAAATCTAAGAGCTGAAACCATAAAAATTCAGAAAATAACATCAGAAAAATTCTTATAGACATTAGCTCAGGCAAAGATTTCATGACCAAGAACACAAAAGCAAATGCAGCAAAACAAAACAAAAAAACCAAAAAAAAAAAAAAAGATAAATAGATGGGACTTAATTAAATGAAAAACTTTCTTCACAGAAAAAGAAGTAATCAGCAGAGTTAACTGACAGCCCACAGAGTGGGAAAAAAATCTTCACAAGCTATACCTCTGAAAAAGGACTAATATCCAGAATCTACAAAGAACTCAAACAACTCAGCAATCAAAAAAACAAACAGTCTCATCAAAAAGTGGGCAAAGGACACAAATAGACAATTCTCAAAAGAAGATATAGAAGTGGCCAACAAGCATATGGAAAAATGCTCAACATCACTAATGATCAGGGAAATGCAAATCAAATCACAATGTGATACCACCTCATTCCTGCAAGAACGGCCATAATAAAAAATAGTAGATACTGGCGTGGAAGTGACAAAAAGGGAACACTTTTACACTGTTGGTGGGAATGTAAACTAGTACAACCACTATGGAAAACAGTGTGGAGATCTTGAAGAACTAAAAGTAGATGTACCATTTAATCCAGCAATCTCACTACTAGAGATATTTCCAGCGGAAAAGAAGTCATTATACGAAAAAGATGCTTGCGCACGCATGTTTATAGCAGCACAATTTGCAATTGCAAAAATATGGAACCAGCCCAAATGCCCATCAATCAACAAGTGGATAACGAAATATATATAATCACACTTTCTTTATCATCTCTCTCTCTCTGTCTCTCTCTGTCTGTCTGTCTGTCTGTCTGTCTGTCTATCTATCTACCTACCCACCTACCTACCTACCTACCTACACCATGGAATACTCAGCCATTAAAAGGAATAAAATAATGGCATTCACAGAAACCTGGATGGAACTAGAGACTATTATTCTCAGTGAAGTAACTTAGCAATGGAAAACCAAACATCCTATGTTCTGGCTCCTAAGTGGGAGCTAAGCTATGAGGATGCAAAGGCATAAGAATGATACAATGGACTCAGGCAGGTGGGAGGGCGGTGAGTAGAGTGTACACTGCTTGGGTTCTGGGTGCACCAAAATCTCAGAAATCACCACTAAATAACTTATTCACGTAACGAAACACCACCCGCCCCCCAAAAACCTATTGAAATAAAAAAGAAATTAAAAAGAAACCACTCTTGAGGGCAGTTCTGATCATGTTGATCCTGAAATTCTTGACGCAGTGACTGACGTATACGTAGTAATAGTGATGACCACTGTTCAGTGCTTACCAGCAACACGCTAAGACTCTTACGTGCATTATCTTGTTTTAGCTTCCAAACGACCCTGAGAAGTCAGTGCTGTTAGTCCTGTTTTATAGATGAGCTGCCCAAGATGTTACTGCTAGTAAATGGGAAAGTTGGCATTCAGGCCCAAGTGCAGGCTAGTGCCCAGTACCACTGCCCTGAGTGTTTGCTGCATCAGCAGATGAGATTAGGGGTCACACACCTGGCACTGGCTGTGCTCATGAAAATGCAGTTTTATCATCCCAGTCACTTCGCTGAGTCCTTCCCCATAAGAAACGAAAAGGACATAATCTGGTCACATTCTACAAAGGGCTTGACAGACGAGGGTGCAATTGGAGGCCTCCATCCTCCTGGTCCCCAGCTTCAAGTGACATGAATGAAAGTCTGCTTGCTCCATGTGGCTTAGCGACCTATAACCCTGTGCTTCTCCATCTCTTGATGTTTTCTTTCCTTGCCCTTAGGGTGTAAATCTGCAGCTTTCCCAGGAAAGACCACGTGCCAGACATTCTTTCATGCCCTGGGCCTCACCAGCAGCCTCCTGACCTCGCTTTCTGCTGAGCAGCTTGCCTGGAACGAGGAACGGGCCTCAGAACCTTTTCACCATCCCAGCCACAGGATGCCCTGGTGTCTGAGAAAGGAAATGAACTCTTCCAGTACCAGCCTGCCTCTCCCCCTACCTCGCCAGGAGGTGCAGGGAAGCGCTCCCCACTCCCAGGATGGTCTTGGAGACCAGGTCAGACCAGGGTGGGGAAGCACTGTGAAGAGCCAGCCAAGCTGCACTCGGGATGTGAGAATTCTAAAATAGTGATTGGACCTCAGACCTCAGGTCAGAGCCTTCTCCAGGCTCTTAACCCCAGATGCATCCTCCACACCCCTTGGCTGTCCAACAGAAGCAGATTTGATCACACCCCTCCCCAGCTTAAAGCCCACCCAGGACTCCGGGGGGGGTCCAGCCCCAATCCTGCCAGGCCGACTTCCCCAGATGAGCCCTGCCCACCCTCCAGCCCCACAGCCGACCACCCCTCCCGGCCACTATGCCCACCCAGCCCAAATTGTGGCCGCATCCCCCATGGCCCTGCAGTCCTCAACCTTCACCTCCATACTAGTCAGGGGTCCCCAAAGAAACAGAACCAACAGGATCTTGCTTCTCTCCTGGTTCTGAGCCCTCCCCGTCACTGGCACTGTGGAGGGGGCTGCTTTCCCTGCCGGCCTGCCCTCGTCCATCCTATCCTCTAACTACAGGACCCACACGCGCTGAGTGTTGTTTGGAGTCTGTTGAGTGTGTGAAGCCTCCAGGGTCCTCTGAGAACCAGGGGTGAGCTCACAGGCCCCCTCCGCTGCCTGATTGCCCAGGACCGACCAACTCCAGGCTCCAAAAGGTGCCTTGTACCAATTTGGACTTGACCCCTTGGGGCTCTCCTCCTCTGAGGACCTGGGATTCCCATGTTTCTGATCCAGGAAGACACAGACTCAACCGAATCACTCCTCAGCTCAACTCCCATTTTACCAGAAATCCCACACTCCTGCCTCTAAGCAGGACAGTCTGCCTGCCTCCAAAAATCCCGCCCTGAGGTCTGTAGTGATTTGACTGGTGGCCCCAGAAACATGTGTCCAAGCCCTAACCCCTGGCACCTGTGAATGTGACCATAGAAAGGAGCTCTGCAGATGTAATTAACTAAGGATCTTGAGATGAGCTCTTCTGGATTAGCTGGATGGGTCCTAAACGCGTGGACACACATCTTCACGAGAGAAGACACGGAGGAAGGCCTGGGAGACCGGAGGGAAGCCGCAAGCAAGTCGGAGCCGCCGCAGCCCAGGAGCCAGAGAGGAGCCAGGAGGGGCCTCGCTCAGACCTGCAGGGTCCCGGCCCCGCTGACACTTGAATTTCGGCCCTCTGCCCTCCGGAACTGTGAGAAAATACGCTTCTGTTGTTTTAAGCCCCCTGGTTGGTGGTCATTTGTCACCATAGCCCAAGGAGTCTCTGCGGTCTTGCCCTACCTCCCCACCCCATCTCAACTCCTCCCTCACCAGCTCCGGCTGCGCTGGCCTCCCTCCTCCTTCCTCCCTCCCCCTCCTCCCTTCCTTTTTCTTCCCTCCTCCCTCCTCCGTCCTCCGTCTTTCCTCTTCCTTCCTGCCTTCTTCCTCTTTCCTCCTCCCCCCTCTTTCCCCCTCCCCCTCCTCCCTCCTGCTTCCTCCCCCCTCCCTCCTGCTTCCTCCTGCCTCCTTCCCCCTTCCTCTTCCCTCCTCCCTCCTCCATGCCCAGCCGATGTCTCCTCTCGAGCATGCTTCTCACCAGCTGGTCCTGCAGCCCCCGGCCTCCTCCCTGCTGATCTCACTCACAGGCTGCTTCCCTCTATGTCCTACGCTGCCCACTGCCCAAAACGCAGCCCCCCTGCCTCCTCCTCCCTGCCCCTATCTTTGTCCTGAGCCCTCAGCACGGTTCAGCTGCCTCCCTTCCAACCTGAACATGAACCCCACCAGTGAAAGTTCTCGGTGTATTTTGGTTTCTTCTCTCATTGTCCCCAGCCCCTGGGGTAAATCCCACTCAAGTGTGTCCATGGGAAGAGCTGGTGTGTGAACAGATGAGAGGTTCAAGGGCAAAGAGCTGGCGATCATGGGCAGGTGCACGAGGGAAGGAGGGCGGCCTGGTGGTCGGGGCTGAGGCGCGGCGCAGCTGGGCGGGGAGAGGTCTCCTGGCACTGGCTTCCAGGGGGCTGCTGGTCTTTCCCTGGCTGGTACCGGAGCTACTGGCTCTCCCGCCCTGGGGGGAGGAGGAGGCAGCCCTAGCCCCACGAGAGTCCTGTAGGCACAGACACTCGCTCAGACGCTCCCGGTGTGTGAGCAAAGCCTGCCCTGTTGCTAAATACATCCTTACTTTCGTGTGGATCAGGGTCAAGTATTAAATGTAATAGCAGATGAGGGCCACGGTCGTACCAGCTGACCGCAAGGGCCGCAGCCGCAGGGGCCCTAATGGCCAAGATCCTGCCTTGTAAATCCTTGGTGTTCAAAGTGAGTGGGGACCTGGCTCTCAGGGCTCCTCTCTCCATCCCATTAATTACCTCCGTGGAGGATGTGAGGTCCGGGCTCCCACCCAGGTGACTTCGTCACAGGCCTGTTCCACTGTGATTCTGGAAGGTGCTTGTCTTACGCACCGCCGCATGAGCACCTGAAGCCAAGAAATGCTTTTAAAGGGGATGGCAGAGGGAAGAGAAAGAGGAGGAGAAGGAGGAGGAGAAGGAGGAAGAGAAGGAGGAGGAGGAGGAGGAGAAGGAAGAGGAGGAGGAGGAGAAGGAGGAGGAGAAGGAGGAGGAAGAGGAGGAGGTGGAGGAGAAGGAGGAGGAGAAGGAGGAGAAGGAGGAGAAGAAGGAGGAAGAGAAAGAGGAGGAGGAGGAGGAGGAGGAGGAGAAGGAGGAGGAGGAGGAGGAGAAGGAGGAGGAGGAGGAAGAGGAGGAGGTGGAGGAGAAGGAGGAGAAGGAGGAGAAGAAGGAGGAAGAGAAAGAGGAGGAGGAGGAGGAGGAGGAGGAGAAGGAGGAAGAGCAGGAGGAAGAGAAGGAGGAAGCCGCAGGCCCTGTGCCAAGTGCTGGGCCAGGAGCAGCCACTTCTCGCTGGCATTTGAACTGCGGGCGTGATGACCCCCATGTGAAATGAGGGGATGGGGGCTCACAGAGGCCACGTGGCTTTCCCAGGGCCCCACCTACTGGTGAGTGGTCAGCCAGGATGTGGCCCCCTTCCCTCCGGGGACCAGGTGGCAGCGGCTCCTGAGGGTTCACAGCCCCGATCAGCTCCTGCCATCCCTACACTCACTACTTCCACTTGTGACCTCCCGCGGGGTCTTCAGGGTGCCCCACAGGTGAAAGCACGTTTGCAAGGACAAGGACCATGAAGGCGTGCGGCGGTGCTGAGTCCTGCGGCAGGCAGGGACTTGTCCTCGACCCCGGTGACCAGGGCGATTTGGGGTCTTCCCACAGTGTGACAAAGGCTCTGGCCCAGTTCTGGAGACCATCAGGACGTGTCAGCCGTCAGTTCTCGGCTTGCATTTCTAGGCCACCTGTGTCGTTCTGAGACAATTAGAAAGTTCGCCCAGGTCGCCCTCGTGCTCCTGCCTCTGTCTGGGCGGCGACTGTGGCTGTACCTCGAACGTCTCGGGGTGAAGCCACTGTCTTTACTCGTAGTGGGAGGTGCCTGCTCGTCGCCCACAAGCGCGGCCCACGGGCATCTGCCACGGTGTTTCATGCATGTGCCGTGGCCCCGTGCTTCCCGGTGACTGGGCTCTCTTGCCCGCCCGTGCCTGCTCTGTGGCCTCAGGCACCGTCCACCGCTCCCAGCCCCACAGTGCTCTCAGGAGCCCCCACTCTCCTCTTTGCATCATCTCACCCAGGGCTGCTTTCCTCCTCTGGCGTCCTGAATCCAGGCTCTGCCATCGCTGGCAGGTGGGCTGTCCGCGGGGGTGTGGTGCGCGGAGCCTGGGACCTTCCCATCAGTAGTTAATTCTGTAAGTCCTTCTTTTTTGCCAATCTCTCATCCCCCACCAGGACAACTAAAATAGCTAGATGCTGGTGCTTTATCAACCAGAGATGATTTTATCGTCGTCGCCCCGGAGCAGCCAATCGGTTCCTCTCCTCACACACTTGCACAAAAACGTCCAGCGCTGTGCGGCTCCAATCCTGCTGACCCCAATTCTGCTATCAGGAGCCTGCAAGTGGCAGATGGCTCCAGCAGCAACACCGCCAACAAAACACAGCGTCTCAGGGCGGCGCTTGTGTGCTGCACTCAGCTCGGGCCCGCCACCTGCCTAGCACAGCCCGTGCACCCTTCAAGGCCCAGCTCCCAAGTCACCTCCTCTATGAAGCCCTCCTGAGTTTCACCGATCAGGCCAACTCCCCCAACCTCCTGCCTCTGGCTGCAAGGTCGTTAGGGCTCAGCCCTGCCTGGCGTCCACTCAAGGGTATTCATCTCCACAGTGAGGTGGTGAATGCAGTCCCTTAGGCTCAAGAGTGTGGGATGGGGGCTGCCCAGGTGGCAGAGGTTAAGTCTGCGAGGAGTGTCAGGGCCTGGAAACCCTCACACCTCCCTCCTCCTGGGTCGAAAATCCTGGAGCAGACTTTCAAGGCAGCTTTCAAGAGCATGCAGGGACGCCAAGGTCAAATGCGAACATGCACAAGCTCAGCTGAGCTTTCAGTCTTGCAGGACACTGGGAAGAGCCCAGACCCTGGCTCTGCGGCTGGGAGAGATTTCCAAGCCCCCTTCTTGCCCCACTGGACGAAGGACATCATCACTCTGAGCATCTCTCTGCCTCGAGGATAAAATGAGCGAAGCCTGGTGGGGCTGCACAAGGGTTCTAATGACAATGACGCACGAGAAGCGAGGGCTTAGCGCTGCACAGTACGCTGAAGAAATTCTGTAAGACAGGCATGGGGGCAGGCAGAAGCTTCGGGCTCCTCTCTGTCCAGTGGCCTCAGGTAGCTGCCAGCTCCATGAAGCTCCATCTCTTCATCTGTGTAAAGGGGACACTCACTTCTGTCCCGCTTCATTCATAGAGTGAGAGCCGAACAGGCTGCTGTGTGACAGAATGCGCTGGAATTGGGGAAGTTCCCACAAACACGAGGCTGTGTCTGCAGATTCAGAGAAAAGAACGGCAGTGGGTTTGGAGTCCAGAATTGCCGACTTCCTTGTGTTTGCACACGTAGGGCACCGTGAGGAAGGCTTTGGTTCCCCAGCGTGAGCCACAGTCACCATTTCTTTACCAAGTGTGGTCAGATCCTAGACTTGGGCTGAGGCCCAAACACCATCCCGGGGGCTGGGCCCGCTGGAGGTCCTGGGACCGCAGAAGGAGTGGCCCTGTGGCCTGGGGCCCCTCTGTCTCCGCAGTCGACATCGCACAGCCCCGAGCTCTCAGCCATGCTGCCATTAAAGCGTGCCCGTTTGACCCCCGGTTCCTTCTCAAAATATCACTGACAGTTCCCTGGATGAAAATGCAGTGGCCCTCAATGAAAATTTATGTGACAGCCCCCAGAGGAGAGAGTCAGGGCCCTGATGGGTTTGTTTAAAAGTGAAGTCACCGGGCTGGAGCCCCACGCATCGCCTCTGCTGACCCCGGCCCTAATGACGGGGCAAGCGCCCAGCTCCAGCAACAGGTTGTAGTGGGAGGCCCAGCACAAGAACTGGGTGACCCACAGCGCACAGCCTGCCGGGAGGAACAAGCAGGGGTGGGCACCAGTCCCCAGACCTCGGGCCACTCGGGGTCCCCTGGGGAGCTGTCTCCTGCACCCTCCCTGCACCCCTGTGCCGTTCTGACACTGGCTGAGGTCTGGCCTTTCCTTCCCAGACCTTCCCCTTCTCAAAGCAAGTCCTTCTCAGGTGCCTGACCTGCCGAGGTGGTCCCACATCCGAGGCCCAGGGTCTGCCCAGTGGAAGGAGGAAAGAAAGGAGCTTCCTTCCCTTGCGTGTTGAGGATCCGGGTGGGGGTGCCCCTCACCTTATTACCCATTATTTTGCAGGACTGCAAAGCTGCCTCCCAGCAATCCCATTGAATGTGATCACCTAAGCGACATGGTGACCTGCAGAAGAAAAAGAGAGGGAGAGGGGAAAGGAGCCGTGACGTGCAATGTCAGGATCTGTCCCACGTGTCTGTGAACTGCCCACGCTGCCCAGTGGGACACGTGACCTTGCCACATGGTGCTGTGGCCCAGCGTGTGACTCCCAGGGCAAGGTAAGCCTGAGGAAGGGCGACTCGTAGCTGCGCAGGATTTGTGCCCACACGTGCCACGTTTCTTTGATAAAAATTGAAATGGTCAATAACCTCCTAGAATAATGTGGAAAATCAGAGAGGGTTCTGCGGGACACAAGTGGTCGGAGGACGCGCACAGGGATCCCACCTCGCTCCCCTCCTCCCTCTTTCTCTTCCCTTTGGTTTTGTGGGCTCCATGGTGCTTCTCCACCCCTTCCTCTGCCTCCACACAGTGTGAGAGGAGGGAGAAGGCTCATCTTCCCCCAGCATCGTTCAACAGTATGCAGCCCAGTCACGCCGGGACCCGGAATTGACCAGACGCCAGTAGAAGGCACAGAGGGTGCCCCAGGTAGAGGAACCTCCGTCACCTGGAGCATGGCATGGGGAGACTAGGCATTTGAGAGGTGTCAGGTGGAGGGTAGGAGCTTCCTCAAAGGGCTGGTGGGGAGGAGGTGGGAGGGCAGGTCCTAGACCCTGGGGGTGGACACCTAGGCAGGACTTTCCTGCCCCTGCAACCCCGGGGCTTGTGGGCTGAGGCTCAGAGCCTCTCTCTCCAAGAGCACCGTGCTGGGTTGGGTCCCCTGCTCTCCGCATCAGTTCCTCACGGAGTTCCCAGTTCCCTGGTATCTCTGCAACCTCAGCCCCTGGAGTTCCCAGTTCCCTGGAATCTCTGCAACCTCAGCCCCTGGAGTTCCCACTTTCCTGGAATTCCTGCCCCCACATCTCTGCGTAGCCAGCCCTTAGCCGTCCTTCAAAGCTGGACACACCACCCTCACATGTGCCAGGCAGACCCCAGCCCCACGCTGCCCATAGGCCCACTGTAGGGTGGAGGCTTTCCCTCCTCCTCTCTCTGGTCACCTGCCTGAGGAGGCCCAAGGCCAGGTGTGGCCAGCCAGGCGACCTCAGGCCCCTGCGGCGGTGCTGGGTTCTCTTGTGCCACCTGGTGGCCAACCCCTGAATCTGCTGCAGGCTTTGCACTTCTGACTTGGGCTGACCACGTGGCCCCTTCCGGGTCACTGGATGCCCTCAGGGGCTCCTCTCCTCACCCTCCACGTGGGCAGCATTGCTGACCTCAGTAGCTGCCCACAGAGGGTGTGCTGTTCTCCTGCGGCTGGGGCTGAGCCCTGGGTTCAGACGGAGGATGAGGGCTTCCTTGGCATCAAGCTGTCCCGTCTGTTTGCTCTTGCTGCCCTGTGCTTGGCCTCTAGGGTGCCACCTTCTACCCAGCCCTCGCTGAGCCTCAGGGCAGCCCACTGCACAAATTGGAGGCACACTCCTGGGCCGGGCTGTCTTCTCGGGTGTCTGCCTCAGGCACATCCCAGATCCACGTCCTCAAGGGCCTATGGGACACCTGTGCCTCTTGGTGCCCTCATCCTCCCAGGAGGACCCCAGAAAGGCAGAGAGTGGCCTTGACTCCATCTTCACTCAAAAATCTTAGTCTTAATCAGCAACACAAGATGACATCAACCTCGGGTGCGGGAGGCCCTCCTGGTCCTCATGGGAACAGAATCCCTGATGCCTCCAAGTCCTCTATGGCCTGTGTCCCCGCTGCACAGTGGCACGCTTCTCACCTGATTAGGGACTGGGTTGGGGCTCACTGCTCAATCCTGGAGGGACTGCAGAGGTTGGCACAGTGCTTTGTGTATGGGGCAGGTGCACATGCAGCCAACCACCGCCAGCCACACCCACTGCCAGGCTGCTTATGCCAGCCTACCTCCCCTGCAGGACAGTGGACTCCAGCTCCAGCAGCCTCCCCCAGGACAGCTGGTGTCTCTGGTCACTTAGCAGGGCTGGGATCCATGGCGGTCATGGCAGATGCAGATCTTCCCACAGCTGGGAGGCTGCCAAGGCCAGAGGCGTATGGAAGGAAGCCCATCACCTAGGCAGAGGCCCCAGGGGCAGATCCTGGGCTCACCTGTAGCCCCTGGCTCCTGTCCCCACAGGCCAGGCAGAGATGCTCAAAGCCTGTAGAATCTGCTTCCTGGCTGGAACCATGAGCCTTGTGGGAGGCTGTTAGCTGACTGTCAATGTTCAGCAACCCCGATGTCTCTGGTGTCCAGCCGAGGAGCTTGCAAGCCCCAGCCTGAGAAGCTTCCAGGCGCCCTCAGGCCCCCATCAGACAGGGGGAGATGTCAGGGTTGGGAGGAGTCTGGAGGTTGCCCAGCAATGGCCACCCCAGGGGGGCCTGAAGTCCCTGTAACTTGTATCGGTGGGACTGCCTGTCCAGAGAGGGTTCCCCTCGCCCTAGCCTTGCCCCCAGATTCTGTGACGCATCGGGATCCTGCCTTCACCCCGCCTTCAGTGTGGGCACCTGCTGCCGCAGAAGCAGACCGGAGGGGAGCAAACACGTGTGTGCTGTTGCCACACAGGCTCCCGTGCCCTTCCGCAGATGGACGGGGTGGGGACGGCAGGAACACACGGCCAGTCAGGTGGCCCCGGATCCCGTGCCTGCGCCTCACTGCTCCATATGCAGGTGGCCTCCACAGTGACGGTGTGAGGTGTGCCACGTGCATGGGGCCACAGAGCTGCGTGTATCTCTGCAGGGCTGTCCCAATGCCCCAGCTGCAGAGTGATGAGCACTGGGAAACTGCCCCCAAGGCCCCCTCCCTGGGACCCGGGTCTACCTGCTCTCACCAGGAAGATGTCCTCTCCCTGTGTTTGATGGCTTGGACTGAGGAGGGCTAGTCAGGACACGCCTCTGGGCTGTACACACCTGGAAACACACCCCTTCCAGCACCCAGCTCTGCAAAAGTGAACCTCAGGACTCCCTCCACCCCCTAACAGCACCTTGGAGAGAGCCCTGTCCAGCACTTGGCAGGTCTCAACTATTTGAGAGTAGTGTCTTGACCCGCTTCTTCCAGAAACTGTCTGGGTATCCTGAGAAGCACAGCCTACTTAGTTAGCTTCATCAAACTTTATGTTTCTTAGATTAATTAATTTTAGAAAAATAGAGAGCTTAAGCTCTGTTACACCAAGGACACCCTGCTTTCAGTATGTGTGAGCATATAACAGATCAGCATACAGAGGCTCTGACGAGGCCTGCAGCAAATATGTCTGACTTTATTTAACCTAGTTTTTGCCAACCATTTTCATGTAATACCTATTAGCATCCACCAAATAGAGACTCATGAGGCTGAAGTGGCCAACTCATCCCAGGAATTTCATGGGACTTTCTTGGTTTTAGCAGCGGAAGTTCCACACCCCTGGAAACCCCTTAGTCCCAGGCAAGCCAGGACAGTTGGTCATCCTACACAAAACCCACTTAGGGAAAGCTGCTCTGGTGAATTATTTCCAAAGCACATTCCACTTAATTCTCCCTTCCCTTCCTCAGACGCTTAAGAGAAAGAAATTTAAAAAAGAAAAAAAAGGCAGGATGATGGAGGTTCACAGGGAGGGAGTGGCGTGCGGGGAGGGTGGAAGGGGTGGTCCTGCCATTATCGTCAGGAAGGTGGTGCCCCCACTCCCCCAGGGGAGATGGGAGCATCCATCAGAAGCCTTCGTGACCCTGTGCAGACACTGAAAGATTCCTGGATACCCAAAAGCCCAAGATAATTCACGAGGCTTATATTTCATTTGAGACTTCACAATTATTTATTGGAAAAACATCTTCTCTAGGAGGAGGGGAAGGAGAGGGCCTTTCTCCTCCTCCTCCTCTTCCTCCTCCTCCCTGTCTCCAGGCAGCTTGGCAGAAAGCTGCATTCCATCCCCGTCCCGGTCCCTGGGGCCCATCTCACTGACAAGGCAGAGCTCTGTCCCCAGGTCACACCACAGAGGAAGCCCCGGGTCATGCAGCCGCTGCCACAGGATGCCGCTGACCAGTACCGAGTCCAACGCGTAGGAGATGCGGGGAAGTATTTCTTTCTTTTAGACATATTGACTTTTTTTTTTAATTTTCAATTTAGTGCACTTAAAGCATGACAATAAGGTGGGGAAAATCTAATTTTAAAACGCCCACAATTCCCTCCACCCTAACAAATCGTGTTCACTTTTCACTCATCCTTCCTGGCTATTGTACATGCATATATACAATTGTTCCGGAGGCAAAACCATGGTGCAAATAGACGTTTGCGTTTTGCTTTTTTCAATAAACACATCCTTAAAAAATCCTCCTTATTACCATTTGGTCTTCATAATGATTTCAGAGAATGGGTACAACCATTCCAGCCAGCAAACGCAGGTATTCACCCACGCTTTACCGTGTCTGGGTTTGAGGTTAACCCTAATTGTTCATTGCATGGCCAACATTGTAACGGGCACCTATGGAGCAGGTCGGTGCACAAGTAATTGTAGTTTTTGCAATTACTTTCAACGGAGAAAACCGTAATAACTTTCGGACCAAGCTAATATATAAACTTTTTCTTCTGTCTGGATGATGTACATACATACTGAATCCTGAAACTTGGGTCAGCCTCCCTGTCACGACTCAGACCCATTATGACAGCGCCTACAAACACTCCAAAGTCAGAAAGTCAGTTGATTATTGCAGCTGGGCACCAAGGTCACCGTGCTGATTTGGCTTTTTTATTCGTTTTTATGAATACATGTGAGCACATAAACCGTATATAAAATTAAGAATAACTGCCGAGTAACGTCAGTGGAGATGCAGAGGAAGTGCCTCTGAAAATCATTTTTATATAAGCAGTGCAAACACTGCAAAAACAAAGTCAAAATAAACTTTTTCGGAACTCTGGAAATTAAGGCCTGTGACAACTCAGGGAGCATTTATTCAGGAAAAGTGGCTGAATCACCCTAAGAACAGTGAGATTTGTGGCACTGTAACTTGCCCTAGCCCAGCCCCTCTCTCCAGCTCCGCAGTAACCCGGAAGTCAATGATCCTGCAATCACAGTGAGGACCAGCAGCCTGGCAGAACAGGCTAGGGGGCAGGATGTAGTTGGAGCTCCTCCAGAGCCACATTCCCAGAGAACTGCCATTACACAGCCTGTTCATTCCAGCTGTCGGGCAATTGTTTATTATGACAACAGCTTCAGGTGATGAAACAATAGAGGTAAACAACAAGATGATTGAAAAAAAAAAAAAAAACTAAAAGGAAAAGCTTGGGGAAGCAATATCCAGAAGGGGGCTTTGAAAAACTCCAACACATCTGTGGGACTCCAGAAGGCCACATGCATGCCCAGGAAAGACCTGACGGGGCCTGCGGCATCACCACTGGCTGAACTTGAGGCGCTGTGAAAGCAGAAAGTGAAGGCTTGTGCCCTGCTGTAACCTGCTTGCCTGAGAGTTGAAAATTGCCCCCACACGGAGGCAGGGCCCCTCAGCAAAGGCTGTGACACTTACTGCTTCTAGGTAGTCAAGGAAATTACCCAGTTATGATCTGCCAGCTAGGCTGAGTACAGACCTCAGTGGCCAACACAGGACAGATAACACAGAAATAGCTTGGGAAAGCCACTAAGCAAGCCAACAGCAGCAGCAGCAACAAACCCTGAGGAGAAGGAGACTCTGATTTCCAGAGTTGGCATATTATATTATTTTACATGTTCAGTTTTCGACAAAAAATTAGGAGGCAAGCAAAGAAACACACAAGTATGGTCTGTCAGAGGATTGGAGCAGAAGCACATGTGTCGGATTCATGTCTCTATGCTAAAAAACTAGGTATTGATGGAACATATCTCAAAATAATAAAAGCCATTTATGACAAACCTACAGCTGGTATCATACTGAATGGGCAAAAACTGGAGGCATTGCCTTTGAAATCTGGCACTAGGCAAGGATGTCCTCTCTTACCACTCCTATTCAATATAGTATTGGAAGTTCTAGCCATAGCAATCAGGCAAGAAAAAGAAATAAAGGTATTAAATTAGGAAAGGAGGAAGTCAAACTGTCCCTATTTACAAACAACATGATTGTATATTTAGAAGACCCCATTGTCACAGCGCAAAATCTCCTGAAACTGATAAGCAGCTTCAGGATACAAAATCAATGAGCAGAAATCACAAGCATCCCTAGACACCAATAACAGACTAACAGAGAGCCAAATCAAGAGTGAACTTCCATTCACAATTGCTGCAAAGAGAATAAAATCCATAGGAATACAATTAGCAAAGGGCGTAAAGGACCTCTTCGAGGAGAACTACAAACCACTGTTCAAGGAAATAAGAGAGGACACGAACAGATGGAAAAAACATTCCATGCTCATCGTTAGGAAGAATATATATAGGGAAAAACACCATACTGCCCAAGGTAATTTATAGGTTCAACACTCTCCCCATCAAGCTACCAATGACCTTCTTCACAGAACTGGAAAAAATCACCTTAAATTTCACAGCGAACCAAAAAAGAGCCCGCATAGCCAAGTCAATTCTAAGCAAAAAGAACAAAGCTGGAGGCATCACACTACATGACTTCAGACTATACTACAAGGCTACAGTAATCAAAACAGCATGGTACTAGTACCAAAACAGAGATATAGACAAATGGAAAGAACAGAGGCCTTGGAGGCAAAGCCACACATCTACAACCATCTGATTTTTGACAAACCTGACAAGAACAAGCAATGGAGAAAAGATCCCTGTTTAATAAGTGGCATTGGGAAAACTGGCTAGCAGTGTGCAGAAAACAGAAACTGGACCCCTTCCTGACACCTTACACTAAAATTAACTCCAGATAGATTAAAGACTTAAACATAAGACCTAACACCATAAAAATCCTAGAAGAAAACCCAGGCAAAACCATTCAGGACATAGGCATAGGCAAGGACTTCATGGCTTAAACACCAAATACCAACAAGACTCAAATACCAACAAGACTAAAATACCAAAAGCCAAAATAGACAAATAGGACCTAATTAAACTCCAGAGCTTCTGTACAGCAAAAGAAACAATCATTAGAGTGAACCAGCAACCAATAGAATGGGAAAAAATTTTAGCAAGCTACCCATCTGACAAATGGCTAATATTCAGAATCTACAAAGAACTAAAACAGATTTTCAAGAAAAGAACAAACAAACCCATTCAAAAGTGGGCAAAGGATATGAACAGACACTTTTCAAAAGAAGACATATATGAGGCCAATGAACATATGAAAAAATGCTCATCACCACTGGTCATTAGAGAAATGCAAGTCAAAACTACATTGAGATACCATCTCACACCAGTTAGAATGGCGATCAGCAAAAAATCTGGAGACAACAGATGCTGGAGGGGATGTGGAGAAATAGAAACACTTTTACACTGTTGG
Organism: Sapajus apella; assembly: GCF_009761245.1. NCBI lineage: Eukaryota > Metazoa > Chordata > Mammalia > Primates > Cebidae > Sapajus > Sapajus apella. The sequence continues at coordinate 1,498,440 of NW_022436950.1, read as the reverse complement.
TGGAAGTGTAAATTAGTTCAACCATTGTGGAAGACAGTGTGGCAATTCCTTAAGGATCTAGAAATAGAAATTACATTTGACCCAGCAATCCCATTACAGGGTATATACCCAAAGGATTACACATTGTTCTATTATAAAACAAATGCACATGTATGTTCATTGTGGCACTGTTTATAATAGCAGAGAACTGGAACCAACCCAAATGCCCATCAATGACAGACTAGACAAAGAAAATGTGGCACATATACACCATTGAATGCTATGCAGCCATAAAAAATGATGAGTTTGTGTCCTTTGTAGGGACATGGATGAATCTGGAAACCATCATTCTCAGCAAACTGACACAAGAACAGAAGATCAAAGATGGTGTTGAACAATGAGAACACATGGACACAGGGAGGGGAGCATCACATACTGGGGTCTGTTGGGGGGAACTAGGGGAAGGACAGTCGCGGTTAGGGAGGTTGGGGAAGGATAACATGGGAGGAAATGCCAGATATAGGTGATGGGGGGATGGAGGCAGCAAACTACCTTGCCATGTATGTACCTATGCAACAATCCTGCATGATCTGCACATGTACCCCAGAACCTAAAGTACAATAAAATAAATAAATAAATAAATAAATGAAACTACATCTAAAGAACTGAAGAAAAATATGAGAATTGTGCCTCATGAAATAGAGAAGATTAATAAGGAGATATAAATATGTTTTTCTTTAAAAACCACATAGAAATTCTAGAGTTGAAAGGTATAGTAACTGAAATAGAAACTTCACTAGAGGCAGTCAATGGCACATTTGAGCTGGCAGCAGAAAGAATCAACAAGCTTGAATATAGGTCCATGGAGTTTTTTTCAATCTGAGAAAACAAAAATAAAAAGAATGAGGAAAAATAAACAAAACCTTGGAGACCTGTGGGCCTAGCAGCAAATACATAATGGGATTCCCTGAGAGAGAAGAGAAAGAAAAGGGGGCAGAAAGAACATTTAAAAAACAATGACCAAAACATCCACACATGATGAAAAACCTTCATCTATACCTCTAAGAAGCTTAATAAATTCCAAGTGGAATAAATGGAAAGAGATCCACACCTATATACCTCGTAGTCAATTCTCAAAAGCCAAAGACCAAGAGGAATCTTGAAAGCAGCAAGAGAGAATCAACTCATCACATACATGTATCCTCAGTAAGATTACCAGTGAATTTCTCACCAGGAGCCATAGATGCCACAAGACAGCAGGATAACATACCTGAAGCACTGTAAAGACTGTCAATCATTAATTCAATATTTAGCAAAACTATCACTCAAAGAGAAAGAGAAATTGAGACATTTCCAGATTAAAAGAAAAAACCTGAGAGAATTTGTCACTAGCTGTCCTTCCTTACAAGAAGCATACACCTACTATATGCCCACAAAAATTTAAAATAAAAAAATTTTAATGAAAAAAGGAAACACTGAAGGAAATATTTTGGGCTAAAATGATAAGGTAAATACGGAGTAACTTGAGTCCACATGGAAAAATAAAGAGCACCTGTAAAGGTAAGTACATAGGTAAGTATAAAAGATGGCATACATATATCATTATTTGGAATTTATTTTTCCCTATCTGATTTTAAAAATCAACTGCAAAAAGCAATCATTATAAATCTGTGTTGATGGTTTTTCACTGAATAAATATATAATTTGTAGGACAATAATAGCAAAAAGGAAGGAGAAAGTGATGGTAGCATACAAGGGCGAAGTTTCTATATACTATTAAAATTAAGTTTGGAGTCATCTGAACTAGACTGCTATCCATTAGAATGTAATCGTAATTTCCAGAGCCACTACTAACAGCATATCCCAAAAATACACAGTAAAAGAAATGACAAGAGAATTAAAATGATAAACTAGAAAATATCTTTTCAACACCAAAAAGGCAAAAATAGAGAAACAAAAAAGACATGAGACACAGAAAAAGTGCCAAGATAGTTCAATGGAAAAAGAATAGTCATTTAAATGAATAGTGCTAAGACAATTGAATAGTCACATGTGAAAAATGAAGCTGGACTCCTGTCCTATACATATACAAAAATTAAGTAAAAAGAGTAACCTAAATGCAAAAGCTAAAACTATAAAACATTTAGAAACAAATGGGTGTCAATCTTCATGAGTTTGAGTTTGGCAATGGTTTCTGAGACATGACACCGCAAGTATAAGCAACCAAAGAAAACAACAGACAAATGGGACTTCGTCAAAATAAAAAACTTACGTAACTTAAAGCATACCGTCAAGAAAGTAAAAAGGCAAACCACGTAATGGGAGAAAACATGAGCAAATTATACATTTGATAAAGGACTAGTATCTAGAATATGTAAGGAATACTTATAACTCAACAATAGAATGAAAAAAATCCAATTTTAAAATGGGCAAAGGATTTGAATAGATATTCCTCCAAAGAAGATACACAAATGGCCAATATGCACAAAAAGAGATGTTCCACATCATAAGCCATTAGGAAACCTCATCTACTAAGATGGCCATGTCAAAACAATGGACAATCGCAAGTGTTGACAGGGATATGAAACAAGTGGAACTTTTATGCATAGCTGGTGGGAATGCAAAATGGTGCAGGCACTTTAGAAAGCAGTTTGGAAGTTCTTCCAAAAGTTAAACACAGTATCACCATATGATCCACCTACTCACAGATACATATCTATGAGAAATGAAAATATATGTACATGCAAAAACTTTGTATGTAGATGTTCATAGCAACATTATTCATAATAGCCAAAGAACCCAACTGTCCATCAGTTGTTGAATAGATGAACAAATTGTGATATATCCTTGCAATGGAATATTATTCAACCATAAAAGGATGAAGTGCTAATATATTCTTCAATATGCACGATCCTTGAAAACATACTAAATGAAATAAGCCAGACATAAAAGGCCATATACTGTATGATTCCATTTGTATAAAATATTCAGAATGGGAAAATTGGTGGAGACAAAAATTAGATTAGTGGTTGCCAGGGTCTGGGGGAAAGGGGAGATGGATGTGAGGTTTGAGGTTTTGTGATAAAGTTATTTTGGAATTAGATACTGGTAATGGTTGTACAGCATTGCCAATATATTCAAAATCACAGAATTGTACACTTTAATGGGTGAAAACATTATATACGGTATGATGCCACTTTGATAGAAAATGCATTCATGTATTATATATATTTAGAAAAAGATCTGGAAGGATATAAACTATTAACAGTGGTAATTTTTAGGTGATACGAATATAATGTTTCTATCATTTTTGTGTTCTGATTTTCTAAAATGGAAATACACTGCCTTTGTTTAAAAAAATAAAAGGTTGTTTCTAATTTAAACAAAACAAGACACGAATAACTGTAAAGCTAATTCCTATGTAGCTAAAAAAATAGAACATCAGCCTCTGGAAGAATTTCCTAGTTAGAACCGCCTTTTACTTACCCACCCTTAAGGGTGGACACTGTCAGTTTTTATAATGATCACTCCTTGCTTTTTTTCTTTCAAATGTATCCTTGCATTGATTGCATTTATCCCCAGACACACGCAGGCTACCCTAGTTTTGAACTTTTTTGAACTTCACATTAGTGGAATTGTGCCATTGGTAGTGTTTGGATCTAGCATCTTTGGCTCATCATACACGTGAGTTGACCCTACATTGTTGCATGTGAGGATAGTTCTCCAGCGTCCCATTGAATAAATATACCACAATCTATCTACCCATGGTACACTTGGGGTGACTGCAAGGAGCGCTGCTGTGAAGATTATGGAACATTGCCCTAGTACTCACAGGCACAAGTCTCTCTAGGGCATGTGGAGAGTGGAATTCTATTCATAGGAATGCATATCCTCAAATGCAATGGAAAATGCCACTCTTTTCCAAAGTGGTTGAAACGATTCGTACTCCCACAGGGGTATATGAGTTCCTATTGGGCCACTCTGTCAGCAACATTCTGCATTGTCGTGGTTTTTTATTTATCAGTCTGGTGGGTGTGTGATGGTATCTCACAATGGTTTCATTTGTATTTCTCTGGTCACTGATGAGGTGGGGCACATTTTCATTCTTCTATTGGTCATTTGGAATTCTGCTCTTATGAAGTGCCGCTTATGTCTCTTGCCTATTTTTTTTTACTGTATTATTACTTTGTGAGAATTCTTTTTTTTTTTTTTTTTTAAGCAAAGTCTCACTCTGCTGTCAGCCAGGTTGGAGTGCAGTGGTGTGATCTTGGCTCACTGCATCCTCTGCCTCCCGGGTTCAAGCAATTCTCCTGCCTCAGCCTCCCGAGTAGCTAGGGTTACAGGTGCCTGCCACCATGCCTGGCTAATTTTTGTATTTTTAGCAGAGACAGGCTTTCACCGTGTTGGCCAGGCTGGTCTCGAACTTCTGACCTCAAGTGATCTGCCTACAGTGGCCTCCCAAAGTGCTGGGATTACAGGTGTGAGCCACCATGCCTGGCCAGGAATTCTTTATGTATTCTATAACATAAGTCCTTAGAAGATAGGCGTGTGGCAAATACCATCTCTCACTTTGTGACTTGTCCTTCCCTCCACAATGACAGCCTTTGACGAGCCAGAGGGAGCTACATTTATTGTAGACCAGTGCAATTATATTTTCCTTAATGGTTACTTATTTCTGTGTCTCATGAAACTCCTTTCTACTTCGTGATGATGAAGATAAATTCCTACGATCTCTTATGAAAGCTTTATAGCTTGACTTTTGTTTTCAGCTTTTGGTTTGACCTGCCTGAAATGGAGTTTTGCGTGTGCTATGACGTAGGGGTCTGCTCCGTTACTAGAGCTGTGTAACAAATCAGTCCAAAACTTTGCTGTATGAGACAACCATAAATTCTACTCACAGATTTTGTGGGTGAGGAATTCAGAAAGGGTCCATAAGTTAAGTTTTTGTTGTTTATTGTTCGAAGTCTTGCAATGACTGGGTTCTGAGAAGCTTTTGAAGGCCAGAAGCCAGAACCATCTCATCCACTCACATATCTGCCATTTGATGCTGTCAGTCAGCTGGGAGCTGTTTCTCCGCACATGGGGTGGCAGTTTCTCTATATGGTCTGGTTTTGACTTCCCCTCAGTGCGGTGGCTGGGTTTCAAGTATCAAGAGAATGGGGAAAGGGAGAGAGAGAGAAAGAGAGCCAGATGGAAGCTGTATTACCCTTTTTGACTTAGCCTCAACAGTCGCTTCTTTGCATGCTATTGGTCATGGTATTGGTAAAGGTCTGCCCTGGTGCAAGGGGAGAGAACACAGACCCAGGTCTCAGAGGAGAAGTGTCAATGTCACCTGGAAAGGACATCCTGTAGGATGGGAGCTACACAGGTGTGGTCATGTTTGAAAAATATAATCCATCATGGCATCCAATTTCATTTTTCCATGTGGATATCCAACGTACGCAGGACCAGCTATGGAAATGATAATCCTTTTCTCACTGCTTCCACACATTGAGGTCCTGTATGTGGGAGCTTCTGCTTCAAGATGCTGTTTTCTGTTACGTTGTTCTATGAGTCCCACCGTAGGCCAGGGCCACACTTTCTCAGGTATCATGGAATTATAATAAGCATAGATGTCTCATAGATCAAGTACCCACTGTGTGATTATTTTTCAAAAATGTCTTACTTCTTCTTGGCCCTTCATGTTTTCATATACATATTTTTGTGTCATTTGGTGTCAGATTCCACCCTACCCCTTGCCTCTCCTTACCGCCCTAAAAAAACACGTGTGGACATTTGTTTTTGGGGGGGTTTAAGCTTTTAACGTTAAGTACAGGGGTGCATCTGCAGGCGTGTTACGTAGGCAAGCTTGTGCCATACAGCTTGCTGTACAGCTTATCCCACCACCCAGGTGTTAAGCTCAGTGCCCATTATTGTTCCTGACGCTTTCCCCGCTTCCACCCTCCACCCTCCGATGGACCCCAGTGTGTGTTCTCCCCCTCTATGTGTCCTGTGCTCCCATCATGTAGCCCCACTTACAAGTGAGAACATGTGGTGTTTGGTTTTTTGTTCCTGTGCTAGTTTGCTGAGGATTTGGCCTCCAGCTCCATCCATGTTGCTGCAAAGGACATGATCTCGTTCTTTTTTAGGCTACGTGGTTCCATTGTGTATGTGTATCATATTTTCCTTATCCAGTCTATCAGTGATTGGCATTTAGGTTGGTTCCATGTCTTTGCCATTGTGAATAGGGTTGCAATGAGCATACTCATGCATTTGTTTTTATAACAGAATGATTTATATTCCTTTGGGTATATACCTAGTAACGGGATTGCGGGGTTGAATGGTATCTCTGTCTTCAGGTCTTTGAGGAATTGCCATGCTGTCTGCCACAGTGGTGGAACTAATAGTGTATAAGCATTAAAACCTGTGGACATTTTGACTGGGATTGCATGAAATCTATATCCCTATTTGGGAAGAATGTATATCTTTATATATTAGCTATTTCTCATTCATAAACTTAATGAATTCTTCCATTTGGGAGGCTGAGAAGGAAGACTCACTTGAACCCAGGAGGTGGAGGTTGCAGTGAGCTGAGATCACACCATTAGACACCAGCCTGAGGGACAGAGTGAGACTCTGTCTCAAATAAACAAACAAATAAATAAATAATGCCTTCATAAAAAATTATCTTTTTCCATTATAGAAATCTTGTACATTTCTTTCAAGCTTATTTCCAGGGACTTTTTTTTTAAATGATCTGTTTTTCTGTTTTTTTTTTTTCCTAGTTGTTTCTGGAATGTGAAATGTAATTGACCTTTGTATGTTGATTTTATATTCAGTAACTGTGTTACATTCTTATTAATTCTAATAAATTCAACTTAGATTCTTTATGTACTGTTAGGCAGACAATCATAATATCCATGAATAGTGGGGGAGTGGGAAGCAGCTCATAAAAGTGGGACACCCATGTGGGTGGTTATGAGTGGATCTGGCTCTCTCTAGTCGGTCCTTAGTCAGAAGCAGGGACGAAAATTAGGGAAGATATCAGCTGTTTATTGAATCCTGGCCACCTGGGGTCAGTTGTCACAAAGGTTCTTGTTCAGCTTCCTGGACAGGTCGCTGGAGATGGTGGCCTGCCTTCCTCCACATCGGACTTATTGACAGCAAGCTGGTCTTGGGGCTGGTCCCTGTAGGTCAGAGCCCTGTTTTTATACACGGCCTGACCATTGTCCAGTTGTGTACTTGGCTTCTCACTCCGCAGCAGGTAACTAAAGGAAGCATGGACATCACTCATCTTCCAACCTGGCGTCTCTGTTCCCAGCTGTAAGGCTAAGTCAGCACCCCCATCTAACTCTGTCTTAAGCAGGGTCAATATTCAATGAGCCTGTTCAATGTTTTCACCTGGTTTCCAAGAAAGGGTCTGAGTGATTCAAAGAGTATTTTTTTTGTTGTTTAGAAATAAATTATTGCTAAAAAATGTATATCAAAGTCTGAGAAAAAATCAGCATTCAAGGTCTCTGATTTGATTGAAGAAAGCTTCAACATGGTGTCTGTATGTTGACACAGTCATTTTTGTCATGGGTGGGAGCTGCTTTCCTACAGAAGTGCAGGAGCCCTGCGTGACACTGGTGGAATCCAGGTAAAGGAGCTTGTGCTCAACCATAATTTCTTAAAATACATATTTTGATTTGTACCAAAGAGCTTTCATCTTCTCCTCCTTTGTAAACATCACACAGCCTTTGAGCCTGTTTGTATTGGCTTTCACTGAACTGCCCTGGGTTTTATCAGCCCAGAGACATTCCCTCCAGGACTCCTCCGGGTGCCACCTCCACAGCAGTAATCAGGGCAACGCTTAATTAGAGGCAAAAACTTCCAGAAAGGGCAACTCCATCCCTTTTTACGGTAAAATAAACACATTTCCAAAAGGGGCCTTTCCTTTAATTAAATTCTCTGCAATGTGGCAGCTGCTTGGGAGGTATTTTTGCATATTTGAGTTTAAGAAGATGTATGTACATAGAGGTGATGTCACATTTGGAATGATGCGTGTTTATGAGACCAAGTTTACGAGTTTACTAACTTGCAAGCCAGCTATCTTCATACCAGAAGGAGACAAGGCAGCGTCCAAGCTGGGCCTTCCCACAACCAGTCATCTCGTAAAAACAGGCGAGGTGGGCCTCGGGAGAGACACAAATGTCTAGGGCGCGACACAGAAACTGAACAGGAATGTGGGGATGGATGCTGCCGGCCCCTGGCGCTCAGAGTGAAGCCCCATCATGGAGCTGGGGCCCAGGGAGCTTACGGATTTACGCCAGAGGTTATCCAGGATAGACGTGTTCAGCCTGGGCATGCAATCAAAGCCCACACGGGCCCCTCAGGGAGGGTCTTTCCCTCCTGCTGGGAGGCAGGGTCCCCAGCGCCCCCTGACCTCGGCCTTGCAATTGTGCAAACCTCAGGGCGGTTTATCCCAGACTCCGCTCCGGTGCTACAGTGTCAAGAAGACCCTTTTAGGGGGGTCAGTATGGGTCTTCTAATTTAACCCTCTCCTCTGCCACAGCCACCAAAGCCAGACCCATCCCTGCCAAGCTCCTACAGAGGCGCTCACGTGGCCTTCGAGAGGATTCACCAAGGCCACCTGTGTCACAGCCGGGGACAGCTCCCTCCCACCCAAGAAAGCTCAAAGGCAAAACCTGCGCCAGAAGGGGTCCCTCCGCCGCCCGTGGTGCTGCAGTGCGCAGGCTGTACCCTGACTGGCAGAGCCCAGGGGCTTCCAGTGGCGCGGCCTGGGAGGGAAGGGGTCCAGCCCGTCGGGGCCTCCGGGACAGCTCTCCTGGGATGCTCAGGGCCGCGCACAGTCACACCCTGGCACACTGGTGCCCACGCCCCCTGAGGATGAGGGGATGGAGGGTAGGGGGCTGACGGGGGTGGGAGAGGCAGAGAGGCGGACAGCAGGGAGGGCACTTGCCTTGGAGGGAGGAGGGGCACTTGCCCATCCAACAGCCCCAAAGTGCAAATGCAGGCACCGGGACCCTCTCGGTGACCCAGGACATGCTCAAGTCACCTTCTTCCTGGGACACACACACACACACACACACACACACCTAAATTCAAAACTATCCCAGGCCGTTTGGGGTGCAAGGCTTGCTCTCCCCAGGGGCTGTGTCCTTGCACGAGGGCTCCAAGCTCAGGACAGGTGGGGTCAGATGGGGACTGAGGCACAGCAGCACATGGGGTCCATGCAGGCCTGGGGGCAGGCGCATGGGGCGACCGCAGAGCACCAGGACAGACGGTTCGTGTCAGTGTTCCCTGGAGACCCCTCCAAGAGCCCCTCCTGGACGCCTGTGCCGCTGCACAGCCATGTTTGTCCTCTTCAGGTGGAAACAGGGCCAATCTGATACTTCCCAGTCCACCCCATGCACCCCCAGCCCCTGCACGCATGCAGGTGGGCACTGCCCACCCTGTCTCCTTCCCCTGCAGCATCACCTGCCATCTGCACTGGCACCTGCTGCTGCTCTCCAAGTACACGTGGGGACGCTCACTTGTGGGGACGCTCACTTGTGGGCGCAGGAGAAGGATCTGGAGGACCAGGAAGAGGGAGGCCGGGCCCTTTTCTGCGTCATCAGAGACCTGTGCCTCCTGTATCACACCCAGTAGAGACAGCCCTGGATTTTAGAGCCAGTAACGCCTTGAGTCACTGTGAAAAGCTCTGTCCCATTCCTGCAGAGACCCTCCCTCTTCTGCCTAGTTTGGGCATCCAGATCCGAGGGCATGCTGGGACCAGAGCATCTGACTCCCGGGACGCCTCGTGACCCCAAGAAAGGAGCATAAATGTGGCCTAGCAAGAATGCCCTTCTCACCCTCCGCAAGCGTCACCGGTGAGGGGGACACGCAGGGCACACTGCCGAAACAGAATCTGAGAACACAAAAAACAATACAAGGCTTATTTCTTAGCATGTTGAGTGGAGAGAAGGTCAAAACAAAACAAAAAACTGAAGTAAATGCGTTTCGCAACGGGAGGAGGAAGGGGCTTTGTGAGTGCCCGAGGGGAATCTAATTAGAGACTCAACCAGAGCTCTGCAAATGAATTATTTACAATTCTTCAGAGGGAAATGATTATAATAGTAACCTTTACAATGCCAAAATTAAGCTTATTATGCTCTTTTCGTCCGCCCCAGAAATTCTCTGAAGTCTGTCATCAGGAGAGATGCAGGGAGCCAGCCCTGCCGCCCGCTCGGGGCAGCGCTTGGGGCCAGCCTCGGGCCCTGGCTCGGCCAGAGTCGCAGAGGTGGCGAGCCGGGCGTTTGAAAGGGAAAGCCAGCAAGCGCGTCCCTCTGCCCTTTGTTTCTGTCTCCTGACTTGAGGATGCTCCCGGTCAGGCTTGAGGAGTTGTGAGGCTCCAAGAAGAAATCCCAGCATCTGCTCCTAGGGCGGGCAGGCCCCGGAACTGCTGAATTTAAAATAAGCTGTGTGAACGGAATGAGAAGAGGGTGGGAAGGCTATAAAAATTGGACTCCAAGCAGGAGATTCATCATGGCCTCCTCAGCACGTGCGGCTCATGTTGGAAATGGAGGGTCAGTCTGTTTAGAAATCAGCATATCCCAGGGGCTAAGCGGCTGATGCTGGTCCTCACAGATCCCCCACAGGGGTGCAAAGGGTAAATGCTACACCTCAGCACCCCTCTTCAGGCCCTGCATGGTTGTCCTTCGATTTCATTAACTTTCTCCTCCACGTGGGCCAGGCCTCCGCCCAACCCTTTCCTGCCTCAGCTCCCCCAGGGCACAGCTGCAGCTGGGCTGACTCTGCAGGTTCTTTGGCACTGCGGTGCCCACGTCTGGTCACTGCACCCAAGCCCGCATCCCAACTCCACACCACACCTGTCGTGGGTGAATGGTGGCCCCACAAAAGATACGCCCACGTCCCAACACCTGTGAATGTTTCCTTATTTGGAGCAAGGACCTTTACGATGTGATAACATGAAGGATGTTCAGATGACATGATCCCAGGTGATCTGGGAAGATCCTAAGCAGCCAATGACAGATGTCCTCCTAAGAGACAAGGAGAAGACACGGGAAGAGGAAAGGGCCATGCCGGTGCGGAGATGGAGGCAGAGACGGAGAAGAGGTTGGAGCCACCAGAGGGTGGAAGAGACGAGAGTATTCTCCACGAGACCCTTTGGGGAAGCACAGCCCTGACACACCTTCATTTGGGACCTCTGTCCCCCAGAGCTGAAGAGAGCAAGTTCCTGTTGCTGAAGGCACCCAGGTCATCGTCCTTTGTGGCAGCCCCAGTCCCGTCAGCCTTCCCCAGTGATCTGTCCCCATCTGTCTCTGCCACCCGCCTCCCTCCCTGAGAACACGGTGGTGGGCGGTCACGCCCTGCCCCACCTGCTCACTCACACAGCCTCATCCTTGGCCCATCTGTAAACTGGTACCTGCTTGAGCAGGACCCTGGCTGCAAGTGCTGGAATCCGACTGCACTCAGTGTCAGCCAGAACAGCCTGATGGGCTCGGGGCCCAGCAAGGGCAGGGAGGCCCACAGCAGGAGACGCGGGGCCCTCTTGCCAGTTGCAGCCAGAAAACACAGGAGGGCCTGTGATGAGCTCTAGCTAGGTCGGGTGTGCAGCCACGTCTCATCGCTGGGGCATTCCCTGGGACAATACGGACGGCTCAGCCTTGGACCAGGTTGTGCAGGCAGCTCCGGGCTACCAAGCAGGAGGGAGCAGCAAAGACATGGAGGTAGGCTGTGCTAGTGAGGACTCTCCGGAGTGCAGAACCAACAGAATGTATGCCAGGGAGCTCAGCAGCGAGAACTGGCTCATAGGATTACAAGGCAAAGCCCCACAGTGGGCTGTCGGCAGACTTGGAAAAGAGGGAAGCCAGTGGTGTGGCCCAGTCTGAGCCCAAAAGTCTCAAAGCCAGGGAAGCTGGCGGTGCAGCCCTCAGCCTGCGGTCAAAGGCCCGAGAGCCCCCGGGAGGCTACTGGTGCAAGCCCCAGCGTCCAAAGGCTGGAGAGCCTGGAGTCTGATGTCCAAAGGCAGGAGGAGAAGACGCAAGCAGCAGGCGTGGGAAGAGAATGCAGACTCAGTCAGTGCGTATCCCCCTTCTTCCGCCTGCTTTGTACCAGCTGCACCGGAAGCCGATTGGATGGTGCCCACCCACACTGAGGGTGGGTCTTCCCCTCCCAGTCCACCGACTAGAATGTCAGCCCCAGCCAGCATTACCCTCACAGACACACCCAGGAACAACGCTTCCCACAGATCTAGGCATTCCTCAATCCAGTCAAGTTGACACTATTAACCATCATGTGGATGAAAAAGATCCAAACCCTATAAAGTATTTGAAGAGATTTATTTCCAGCCAAATGTGAGGACCATGACCCGTCATGTGGCCACAGGAGGTCCTGAGAACATGTGTCCAAGGTGGTTGGCTTGCAACGCGGTTGTGTATGTTTTAGGGAGACAGAAGACATCACCCAAGTATGTGAGGCGTGCTTGGTTCAGTCCAGAAAGTCGAACAACATGGAGTGAAGTGGGGGCTTACAGATCACAAGCGGATTCAAAGATTTTCTGATTGGCGATTGGTTAAAAAGTTTCAGTTATCATCCAGAGAGCTGGAATCAATAGAAAGGAATGCCTGGGTTAAGATAAGGGGTTGTGGAAACCAAGGTTTTTATTATATAGATGAGGTCTCTTAGATGGCTACCCCTGGAGGCAATGGAGACCTTTAGAAGGTTTTAGATTCTCAGTTAATCTCTTTAGGAGCAGAAAACAAAGACCAGAAAAAAGAGGAGAATTATTCCATCACAAGAGACAGCTTTGCAGGGCCATTTCAAAATATGTAATATAAATACATTTTGGGATAAAATACTTTGATATTTCTTTAGAACCTGCTGTCATTTGATGCTACGCTAAAGCCAGGTTGGAATTTGATATCTTTTTTTTTTTTTTTTTTTTTTGAGACAAAGTCTCATTTTGTTGTTCAGGCGGGTGGGCTGCGGTGGCGCGATCTCAGCTCACTGCAACCTCCACCTCCCTGGCTCAAGCAGTTCTCCTGCCTCAGCCTCCCGAGTAGCTGGGACTACAGGCGAGCACCACCACACCTGGTGAACTTTTTGTATTTTTAGTAGAGATGGGGTTTCACCACGTTGGCCAGGTGGGTCTTGAATTCCTGACCTCAGGTGATCCACCTGCCTAGGCCTCCCAAAGTGCTGGGATTACAGGCATGAGCCACCACGCCTAGCAAGAGTCTGCTTTGTCTGTCTTAAGATGTGTGTTTTGAGGCTAATGCTGGTCAGCTGAGCCTGAACTCTCAAGGACAAAGGCATCATGAGTCATGTCTGACCCCTTCTTGGCCATTGTGGGGTGAAGTAAGTTTTTAGGTTTCTTTAGAATCCCCTTAACTGAGAAGGGGGGCCAATTCAGCCAGCTAAAGAGCTTAGCGTTTTATTCGTGGTTCACACGGAGAACCTGCAAGTCAGCGGCTCCCGGTGTGTGTCCACCTCCAGACACTGGCCTCGGTCCAGTCCTCCTCCCTCTTCCCTGCTTTTTTCCTGTCTCACCCTGTGGAGTTACCACTGCACAGCAAACTCCTCCAAGCCCCCAGCCATCAGCCCTCCACCGACCTCCCCCTTGGTCTTCCCCAGCTCCATTCACCTGGATGCAACCCAGGGTTTACCTCGCTTGGATCAAACTAAACCATTTCTCTCTCTCCTCCTCCACACTTGGCTCTTCCTCTTCAGCAAAGGTGTCGGACACTCTGACTTTTGGGGATTGAGTTTCTCCGGCTCCCCCCATTCCACCTGTCTTCCTTGGATTGTCTCCACTGCCTGAGAGGGAAGGACACACCCACCTCTTCCTCCTCCATCATTTCCTCACCTGCTCTTGCTAGACTTCAACCTCTTTCCATTTCTCTTTGCAACCATGTTCCCTTGTGGGGCTGGTTGGCAGCGCGTGTGTTAGAGAAACCTGGCGGGGAGTTTAGGTTGCCCTGCCCAGAAGCCATGAGAGGTAACTGGGAGGTGATCAATGTGAAGGGTGGAAGACCCTGAAGCAATTTGGACAGAGACCCTATGGCGATGCCCAGAGATACCCTGTTCCCTACGAAACGGTATTTATTTATAGGATGGCCAAGATGACGTAAGGCTTATAAACCCACGTGGAGAGGGATTGGTAGGAAACAGGAAAACATGGAAGGAAGGGCTTTCCATTGTTAATGCCTATTCTTGTTACAACGCTCCTTGCACAAAAAGAAATACAAGGTTTAGCTCATTTGCCGCCTGGCTGTCATTCTGTGGCTAGGGGCATTGTTCTCTCACATATCAGCACTGAGCGGCTTGGCATTGGTGGGTTGCTTTGTTTGTTTTTTTGTAAATACTAACCTTAGGCTTGTCAGAGGATAACCCAGAAAATTGGCACTAATGCCAAAAACCATAATGGCAGGAAGAGTGTGGAATCCACAGCTACAACTGGCCCCATGTCTGCAGGGAAGCAGGATGGGACACCTCCGTCATGGTGAAGCCCTCTGCGTGGAGATGCCCCATGTCTGCAGGGAAGCAGGACGGGACACCTCCGTCATGGTGAAGCCCTCTGCGTGGAGATAAGTCCCATGTCTGCAGGGAAGCAGGACGGGACGCCTCCGTCACGGTGAAGCCCTCTGCGTGGAGATAAGTCCCAAGCCACCACTTTCAGCATCAAACCCTTGAAGCATTTTCCCGGGAATCTTTTTTTTTTTTTTTTTTTAATGGATTACCCACTTCTCTGACCTCTTCAGAGAACCACACTGAACAGTATTGTTTTCTCTGCAAACTCAAGGTCATCAACATGAACATCGTGCTCTCTTGAGCTGAGATGGGCCGCAGTGAGGATCCCGACACTCGACGGGTGGGGGTTGCAGGAAATGTCAGAGACTATGCGTCAAAATGAGAGGTTTGTAAATTCTTTTTTCTGAAACAGTGCAGCCAAGCACTGATGTTCATTGAAGCTGGGTGTTAGGCACACAGAGGTTTCTGGCAATCTCTACTTTTATGTAAGTAGAGGATGGAAATTATATGTGGAAATTTCCCCCGTAGAATCTTGAAAATTGTTTCTCTGGTTTTGTACAGTTTTTCCTGTCTTCTAAGAAAAATCCTGGTATCGGGCTGGACAGATGACATTCCCTGCTGTTTCCAGCATGCCCACCTCTAACCTGCTGCTTCTCATCAACTAGGGTCCCAGAGTCTAGCAGCTTCTAAGCTCCTAAGGTCCCAGGCTCTGCCCGAAGGAAGGGTGGGACGCTTCTTACCACAGATGCTTGGCGATGTCTGCTCCCACGGCGTTTCCTAGTTCCAGATGGGTGAAGTGTTCTTAAATTCCCTTCTTCACCCTAGGAGGGAGGGAAAGAGGAGAGAGTAAAGTCAGCAGGGACCTAAATGTCCTAGAAAAAAAAATGCATGTGGCTATGGATGGAGAAAGGCTTTTAGTTATGAGTGAAAACCCAGATGCAATTAAACAAGAGTTACAAAGACAAATGGCAACTGGAGGGAGACTGTGTACAACATACATCAAAGGTAATGGACCAATATCCCTGATAAGACATGTAGAAACATGTTTTATCTTTTATAAAGAACATGTAGAAACACACAGGGGAAAAGATACACAAATCTAGTGGAAAAATGGGCAAAGGCATAAATAGATCATTCAAGACAGAATAAATGGCTCTAGGTCATATTAAAAGATAATCACCTTATACAGAAGAAGCAGGATTTAAAAAAAAAAAAGAAAAGAAATGTTCACTTTCACTCACAATTGAATAAAGGAGAGCAGTTACCATTTCTCACCTGTTGGACTGGCAGAAAAAAGAGTCAAAAGCTTGGTAATACATCTCCTGGTGAGGCTGTGGGGTAATATATTCACACGGCGGTTAATGGGGATGCAAGATACAATATCCTTCCAAAGGAGAGTTTGGCACATCTCACAGCCCTGTATACCCACTTACCCTTTGACTCAACAATTTTCTCCCTAGGTTTTTACTTCAAAGATATGCCCCACTGTGCAGAAATACCTGTATGTAAAGTCCCCCAGCCTGGCACCATGGCTCATGCCTGCAATGTCAGCACTTTGGGAAGCTGAATAGGATGGATCACTTGAGGTCAGGAGTTGGAGACCCGTCTCTACTAAAAAAAATACAAAAATTAGCCAGGCATCGTGGTGGGTGCCTGTCATCCCTGCTACTCAAGAGGCTGAGGCAGGAGAATCGCTTGAACCCAGGAGGTGGAAGTTGCAGTGAGCAGAGATCACACTGCTGCACCCCTGCCTGGGTGACAGAGTGAGACTCCATCTCAAATAAACAAACAAATAAAGTTATCCAGTATAGCAGGGGTTTTTTTATAGTTAAAAAATATTGAATGCCCACACACGGGAAATGTGCTGAATTAACGGTGGCACAGAGTGGGGTACCACGCAGCTGTGGAAAGAGAAAGATTGCCGTGAACTCACATGGTATGTCAAGACACCACGTTAAATGATGCAAGCAAAGCGCACAGAAGTACGTATGCAATGTTAATTATTGTTTAAGGAAAGAAAGGATATAAGTACATATACTTATTCCTACAAAAATAAACCGAAATAAACCAGAAACGAAATAGGTTTCCTATTCAAGGGTTGGAATGGCCTGGGTGGGATGGGAAAAGATCAGCACTTCTCTGAGTATATCCTAGCTCTTCTGTATAGTATTTACTCTTGGAAGCAAGTTAATGTTTTACATATTCAGAAAATTTAAGTCAACAACTGTAGAAAGTAAAAAGTTCCTCTTCAAAGTTTCCCTTCTTGTTAAAGAATAAATAATAAATGCTAGAAATAATAGTTTTCTATTAAAGACTAACTTTCTTCAAAGCCTTCTTGCTTTTTGCTTATAATTCTTTGTTAAGCCCTACCCTATGCAGCTGTTAGATAAAAAAGGAATAAGTGCATTCTATGTCCTTGTACTTTTACCAAGATGCTTGTGCTGGACGTGCTCACAGGGATGGCCCAGCTCGCAGTCTAGGCCCCTTCCTTATTTAAGAATGTTATTACTTTTCTAAGTCCTTTCACAAGTAATGTCCTCTTTTCCTTTGTTCTCCACTGCCTTTACCTATTTTGGAAAGTTTTAAGTTGTTAGCCTAGTTTTAAGGGTCTAGCCTAGACTGTGAGGTCCAGCTCAACCCAACTGAGGCAGGACATAGCAGTAAGGACCCGATGAGTATGGAATAAATATTCCTGCCTTTCCTTTGTTCAGTGTGCTCCCGTGGCAGGGTTGCTGGTGGGTGGCACCATTGCTGCAGAAGGTAAAAGTGCCTTGCTGAGAAAGCATTTTGTCTGAATGCTGATTTTTCCTTATGGTACCTAGGAACGAACATTCTGTCTCTAACAAATGGTGGCCTGTATGGGGACCCATTTTCCTCTGGGGGTGGTCTTTGGTTCTCTCTTGTGAGGAGGCATATTCTGCTGCCTCGCTGAGGCGACCTCAGGAGTAAGGAATCAGAACCCACCTGATGTGAGGAATAAACCCAGACTCTCAGCAATGCGGGGAAAAGGCTTGCAGCGTTGTGATGACCAGGCAACTTTGTGCACAGACCAAGGTAGCAAACATCAAGAGGGTGTGACAAAGTCCTTCCTTGGTGGCCAAAAATCTGGAGGTCGCGTGAGTGTGGGAGTGCTTTTGTGGCAAGATTGCTGGTGGACAGCACCCTTTCTGAAGAAAGTAAAATTGCCTTGCTGAGAAAACTTTTTGTCTGAATGGTAATTTTTTCTTGTGGTACCTAGGAGCAAGCATTCTGTCTCTAACGACAAGGAAGGGAGGGAGAAACATAAAGCTGTAGACACAGAGAAGCAAATGAACCCAGCTGCATCTCAGAGGGCTGACACAACTGCGGTAATTCCAAAAGATAGCTGTGCCCACAGCCCCATCCCACTAACTCTTCTGCAACAAGACCTTGGTATACTCTTATCGAAAGGTGGCATTGAGAGAACGTGTTCTCTTTCTGGGTCTGCAAGGGGGTGTAGTTTTAAGGGCAAGAACTTCCCAGTGCCATGCCCACCTACCATCTCTCTCCATCTGGGAGACTTAATGGTTTCTGTTTTAATTTTTCCAGGTGTGGGAAAGGGTCAAAAGTCAATCACTCCAGCAGAAGTTTAAGGGAACTCTTTCATTGACCAGGGGTTTTGGAGAAGGTGGGAATTCCTCCCAGGTTAGAAGTCCCCTTCTTCCACACCCCTTTGGGACTCCATGTTTGGACCCCCTTCCATGAACACTCCCTTGGTGGAAGCTGTCTTTCTCTCTCCTGGATTTCCCCTCTGGGATCCCCTTCCACACACTCTCTCCCTCATGGAAGCTTTCTCTCTTCCTCTCCTTTATCTCTCTCTACCTAAATAAATCACTTTCTGCAAACACTGTTTTGGGGTCTGGTATTTACTTTAAGTGCACTGTGCCATGGTCTCTTCTTCCATTCGTGGGTGACTGATAGACCGATAACCTGAAGAAATGTCCTCTCAGGGGAACTGAGGGCTCCCCTGAACCCCAACATCACAGCATCTCTTTCTTCTTTCCCTCAACTTGAGGAATTCCCTGTGCCTGCTTGGATAAATGGAATATGGTGGAAGTGATTTGGGGCCAGCCTCAGGAACATGCCTTCCCTGGCCCAGCAGCTTTGACTCCCTCTCTTGAAGTCTTGAGATTCTGTATAAGAAGTCCAGGGCCGGGCGCGGTGGCTCACGCCTGTAATCCCAGCACTTTGGGAGGCCAAGGTGGGTGGATCACGAGGTCAAGAGATCGAGACCATCCTGGTCAACATGGTGAAACCCCGTCTCTACTAAAAATACAAAAAAATTAGCTGGGCATGGTGGCGCGTGCTTGTAATCCCGCTACTCAGGAGGCTGAGGCAGGAGAATTGCCTGAACCCAGGAGGTGGAGGTTGCAGTGAGCCGAGATCGTGCCATTGCACTCTAGCCTGGGTAACAAGAGTGAAACTCCGTCTCAAAAAAAAAAAAAAAAAAAAAAGAAGTCCAGGCTCCTCTGCTGGAAAGGGAGCCGTGGAGGGGGCGCTGAGGCCCCAAAGTGTGATGAAGCCATCTCAGACTTCCATGCAGGCCAAGTCATTGCCTGACTTCACACTATCTGCTGTACCCAATTGAGACGCCCCAAACAAGAACCATCCAGCTGAACACAGTCAACCACAAAACTGTGAGGAGAAGGAAATGTTTTCACACCTCTAAGTGTTGTCTGGTATGTTACAAGGCAACAGATGATCAGAACAGTAACCACATAGAAGGGGAAAAAACATATTAAAGTAACATTTGAGGATAACCTCAGTCTAGAGAGAAAAAACATCTTTTTGCTGGGCATAAATCTTGAACGTTACTCAGTATGGTTATTTTTGAAACTATTTTGTGTGTGTGCTATGATTGTGTAAATGAATAGTTATAGAGATGCTGTAGGAAAAGGAGAAACAAATGTGGAATAGTGGAAGGCAAGTCAAGACTCTTCAGCATTAGGCTAGTCTGAGAACAGTTAGGATGATCTCATAGCCAGGTTACCTACATAAATATGAATGCCACGCCCAAAACTCGAAAATGTTTGTGTGTGGTATTCATATTTACAGAGGTATCCTGGCTGTGTCCATGGAAAGTGCTCTGAAACAGTGACACCCATCAACAGTGAGCACACTAGTGGCCAGACATGGTCCCTAAATCCCATTCTTCACTAAGAAAGCAGAGTTCTTTGGAGAAGCAATTGAGTCCAGGACCAAAGGAAGAAAGGGAAACCTAGAATGTCTTGTTTCTGCCACAAAGTTAACACATGCTCAAAATATGATAGAAGCATATGAAAAGGAAGGGGCCAAACCAAAGGCAATTTGAGCATCAAGATGAATAGTAAGACCAATGGGCTAGAATGCATTAAATTTGTTAAAAGGAGAGGGAGACCATGTGTCCATATTAATTTTAGAAAGGAACAGAAGAGAAGGAAACGTCTTCCACTGTAAGTAGAATATCAACTAATCAATGTGGAAGGAATGATAACAGTTAGAAAATAATACATTTTGCAACCAATACAGTAATAAATGATTCATGCAAGACTCACCAACAGAAGCTAACACCAGTGAGTCAAAGTATATTAGGAAACAGTTTGTCTCCACAGTTTAAAGTACCCCTCACAGATGATTTAACAACTACTAGGGGAAAAATTATGTTGACAG
This sequence comes from Sapajus apella, assembly GCF_009761245.1. Taxonomy (NCBI): domain Eukaryota; kingdom Metazoa; phylum Chordata; class Mammalia; order Primates; family Cebidae; genus Sapajus; species Sapajus apella. Next base: position 1,478,280 of record NW_022436950.1, on the reverse strand, counting down.
TGGAGGACTCTGCAACAACACTGTAACCAGTGGTCAAACTCACATCTCTAGCCATGGGACAAAGTGACTTTGTGTGCCTCCTGATATGGTACACGAAGAAGAACACATCAGTTGTTTTGTGTCCTTGCCAAAAATGCAACCATAAGTCGAATCATAAGGAAACCATAAGACAATCCCAAATGGAGAGATACTGTACCAAACAAGGAGGCCGTACTCTTCAAAAATGTCATAAAACACAAAGGACACACAATATTCATGACAGCATTATTCACAACAGCTGAAAGGTGGAAACAACCCAAGTTTCCATTGACAGATAAATGGATAAAATCTGGTATACACCCATAATGTTGTATTTTTCAGCCTTAAAACGGAAAGAAACTCTGACATATGCCACAACACGGATGAACCCTGAGGACATTATATGAGTAAAATAAGCCAATCACAAAAGATTGTATGATTCCATTTTAATGAGGTACCTACAGTTGTCAAAGTCCTAGAGACAGAAAGTGCAATGGTGGTTGCCAGAGGCTGGGGAGAGGAGAAATGGGGAGTTACTGTCTGACAGGTACAGAGGTTCTGTTTGAGAAAATGAGAAAGTTCTGGAGATGGAAGGAGGTGATGGTTGCTTGATTGCTTGGCAATGTGAACAGACATGATTAACACTGCTGGAATGTACATGGTTAAGATGGCGAATGTTAAATTATGTGTTTTTACCATCACTAAAGAAAATTCTTCAACGAGTCAAAAGGAAGCTCAAGAAGATTAATAGACATGACAAACAAAAGCATTGTGCAATCCTGCATTGGGGGCTGGGGGTGGGGATGCTACTAAGGGCGTTATGAGGACAGTGGGCAAGATTGGGTTATGAACTGCGTTTTTGATAATAGCATTATAACGATGTTTCATTTCCTGAATTTCATAACTTTATGTGCCATGCTGGAGAATGCAGTATTTTTAGGAGTTGTGCACTGAACTTTCAGAGTTTAAAGGTGATCAAGTCTGTGACTTACTTTTGTATGCTCTAGCAAAAAATAGTAAGTGTGTATACATATATTCACAGAACACAAACATGGCAAAAATGGTAACAACTGCTGAAGCTAAATGAATAGTAACAACTTGTTTGCTGTATTTTTCTTGCAAATTTTGTATAGGTTTGAAATTTTTTCAAATAAAAAGTTGAAGCAAAAAACAAATCAAAAAAGAAAGAGAGGGAAAAAAGGGAGGAGGGAGAGAGGATGGAAAATGGGGCACCCCTGGGAAGCACCTCCTCTGTGCTGTGCTGGGTGGGAGCACCTCCTCTGTGCTGTGCTGGGTGGGAGCACCTCCCCTCCTCTGTGCCGTGCTGGGTGGGAGCACCTCCTCTGTGCCGTGCTGAGGTGGGAGCACCTCCTCTGTGCCGTGCTGAGGTGGGAGCACCTCCTCTGTGCTGTGCTGGGGTGGGAGCAGCTCCTCTGTGCTGTGCTGCGTGGGAGCACCTCCTCTGTGCTGTGCTGGGTGGGAGCATCTCCTCTGTGCTGTGCTGGGTGGGAGCACCTCCCCTCCTCTGTGCTGTGCTGGGTGGGAGCACCTCCTCTGTGGTGTGCTGTATGGGAGCACCTCCTCTGTGCCGTGC
>NW_022436950.1:1412097-1476568 GCF_009761245.1 Sapajus apella | reverse complement strand
ATGGGAGCACCTCCTCTGTGCCGTGCTGGGTGGGAGCACCTCCTCTGTGCTGTGCTGGGTGGGAGCACCTCCCCTCCTCTGTGCTGTGCTGGGTGGGAGCACCTCCTCTGTGCTGTGCTGGGGTGGGAGTACCTCCTCTGTGCTGTGCTGGGTGAGAGCACCTCCTCTGTGGTGTGCTGGGTGGGAGCACCTCCTCTGTGCTGTGCTGGGTGGGAGCACCTCCTCTGTGCCGTGCTGGGGTGGGAGCACCTCCTCTGTGCCGTGCTGCATGGGAGCACCTCCTCTGTGCCGTGCTGGGTGGGAGCACCTCCTCTGTGCCGTGCTGGGTGGGAGCACCTCCTCTGTGCCGTGCTGCATGGGAGCACCTCCTCTGTGCCGTGCCGGGTGGGAGCACCTCCTCTGTGCCGTGCTGGGTGGGAGCACCTCCTCTGCGCTGTGCTGGGTGGGAGCACCTCCTCTGTGCTGTGCTGGGTGGGTCCTTCCCAGCTCTGCCCAGCCGGAGGCTGAGGTGTCCGGAACCCAGGCCCTGCATCTGCCTGGTCTTGCCCAGCTTTCTAGCCACTGGGAGGCCAGGTAGCTGAGCAGGGAGAGGGGTTACGCCAGCCTCAAAGCCAGTGCATGGCCCTCAGCTCTTTCCAGCCCTGATGAACACAGGTGCGTCCATCTGGAACTTCATGTCATTGAACTCCAGGACTCCTCAGCCGCCAGGGAGGACTGGACGCTCTGAGTCTGGTTTCCGCAGGAGTTGGCCCGAGGTGGAGACATTTGACCACTGGTGATGAAGCTGGCTCCACTCCCTCCATCCCACCAGGCCAGGCAAGGTAGAGCCAGAGAGGGCATCTGAGCGAAGGCAGGGCCCCTTCACAGTGTGGCCCCTGGTTCCCCCATCTCTGGCGTCCGGAGGGGCTGCGGGCAGCCTGGGGCAGAGCCTAGGGCCGCAGGAGGAGAGACTTCAGCTGCCCTCTTCTTGGGGCTCTGGCCAAATCCCAGTGTCTGCAAGAGGCCAGACCCAGCTTTGCCCAGGGCGCCTGTGGAGGGTGGGCTTCCCAGGCCTGTGCACCCCCACAGAGGGGCTTGGGGCCCACTTCCATGGGGCAGGGAGTGTGCAGCGTGTCATTTTCCCTAGAACACCTCACCTCTGGGAAAGCTGTCACTGGCTTTGAGCCAGCTTGCTCGCCTGGGACGGTGTCCCCTTCACCATCTTGGGCAGGCTTGGCATGGGCTCGGGCGTGCCGTGGGACAAGTCAAGCCTGGGGGCCCCTGGCTGCCTGGCCTCCACCTCGGCCCACCTTCACACACAGCTCAGCACGAGCCTGTTCTGGACACCAGTTCCTTTAAAAGGAGGAAAAGGGGAAAATATAATCTAAAAATGCAAAATGACAAAGTGCTGGCCTTCAGCTCGTGTGGCCCCTGGCGGAAACCGTGCCAGCCTCCCGGCAGGTCGGGAGGGCCAAGGTTGCAGGCTCCGCCGCAGCTCACAGTGCCACGTTGTGGACCCACGAGGGACCGCGCCACTCCGGGCCTGCGCTCCTGCACCAGCCACCGCCTCCGGCCCGCACCACAGAGGTCTCGTCACATTCTTAGAGCTTGGGAACGGCCTGCTTCACCTTTCTATGACCTAAAATTAACACTCAGAAAGCCTGAAAGCTCCTTAAAATATGACCTTTCCCCTCTCTCTCGGAAACCTTAGTCCGTCTCCCTGCCAGGGACTGGGGGTTAGACCTGGAGCAGATCCAGGACCGGCTTTCCCGGAGAGGCCTCGGGGCCCACCCTCTCGTCCCTCCGGGCGATAAAGGGTGATGGGAAAGCGCACCCCTCGCCCCACTCAGTGCCCTTCCTGCTCCCTGATGACACCACAACGGTGAAAGCTTTTAATCCCACCCTGGACACAAGTATTGCTCTTGGCTCCAGAACGACATAGTAAAAGTAATTAACAGAGGGCCAGAGACCTAGGAAAACAGCAACGGATTTCATGAGGCTACGAGGACCCTTTACGAGAGGCTGCGGCACCCCACCCGGCTCGCTCTCCAGCAGAACGGCAGCGGCTCCCGAGAACAGAGGCAAAGCCATGCGCCTTTCCAGACGGCAAAGCCATGCACCTTTATGCCAGAGAGGCGTGGCATTCCCTAAATGCCGAGTCATTCAACAGCAAAGCCTCTCTCGAAGGCAGGGCAGACCCAAGGGCAGGAACCAACCTCCCTCCGTGCGGTGCAGGGGACCACAGGTGTCTGGGTCACCTTCCTGTCAACTGCGTCAGGTCTAGACCCAGATGTTGGGAGGTGAGGTAGACCCAGCAGTCCCGGAGGTCTCCCCCAAAAAATATCAGACCCTTTGTTCATCTACAGATTCCCCAGCAACGGCAGCGTTTTGGAATCGCCCCAAAGCCCCGTAAGATTTATGTTTTTAGCTAGGTATTTCAATATTACAGGTGATTTACATTTAAATAGTATACTCTTCCTCACCCCGTCCCTCCCTCCCTCCTCCTTCCTTCCCTTTCTTTCGCTCTTTCTCTCTCTCCTTCCCTCCCTCCCTCCCTCCTTTCTTCCTTCTTTCTCTTTCCCTCCCTCCCTCCCTTCTTCTGTCTCTTCATCTTTCTTTCTTTATTTCATTTGTTCATTCCCTTTTCTTTCTGAGAATCTCACCCTGTCACCCAGGCTGGAGTACAGGGGCATGATCTCAGCTCACTATAGCCTGGACCCCCAGGCTCAAGTGATCCTCCCACCTGCCACTATACGCGGCTATTTTTTTTTTTAGAGATGGGGTCTTGTTATGTTGCCCAGGCTGGACTCAAACCCCTGGGCTCAAGTGATCCTCCTGCCTTGGCCTCCCAAAGCACTAGGGTTACAGGTGTGAGCCACCATGCCTGGCTATACACCTTTTAAATGTTCCTGCTCACATTTGGTGAGCAAGAAGCCTCTATCTGAGGTTTGTCACTGTTTTCTGAGAAGCATATGGGGTGTGGAAGGAGGGGCCCCGGGGAGCAAGAACGTCAGTGTTTCACAGCACACACAGGAAAGGTGGGTGAATCTGGGCAACCCTCTGGAAACATCCAAGCCTCCAGATCAAACAGCCCCGTAGGACTGGCGTCTGCTTGGTGCGTGCACACATATGAACTCATCAAGTAGGCGGGGAAGATATTCGCATTCCAAGAAAACAGAGCTTGGAGGGTGTAAATCTCGTTTAAGGTCACAGGCCGAACACTGGCCGGGCCGGGAATAAAAATCAAGTCCTCCACCTGCAAGCCCTGGGCACTTTCTGCTGCAGGGCCTGGGCTTCCAGAAATCTTAGGCACCTCAAATACAGCCATGAAATGGAGAATGAAGTTTAAAGTCCTGCGGAGCGTCAATAAAAATACGTCCTGGAGAGGCGGCCCCACCCAAGGTCCCCAGGGTTGCGTTAAGTGTGATATTACGATTATGAGTGTGACACACTTGCCTGTCAGATCGGTCCTGTTCTGAGGAGGAGAGAGGTACCCAAGTTGCTGGGGTTGACGAGGTTAGGGCTGGAGAGAGGCAGGAAGCCGGGAGAAACGACACCAGCTCAGAGCAGGCCTTTCGAAGGGCGGGAATGCTACCGAGGACACACTTATCCGTCACTGCTCAGCCATGAAGTCCGTCACTGGCTCTCAGGACTGTACTTCCAGGCCACGGCCAGGACAGCTGGCCCCTTCCCTTTCCTCCAGTCTCAGCTCGGCTGTCCCCCTGACCCCCCCCCCCCCCCCGGTTTCTGCCTCGCGTCCCCACGCTGGCCTCCCCAGGTCCCATGGCCCTGCCCTGAGCTGCCTTAGAGTGTGCTTGTGGAGCAGAGCTTTCCTGCCAGGCCACGTCGGAGGCCACCTGGTAAGGTGCTGGAGTGGCCTGGTGTCTGTTTCCCGCCCCGGTCCGTCCCGTTGGCTGTGGCCAGCATGACTCAGTGACAGAGGCAGCCTCTTCAGAAGGTGGGGGGGCTGCGGCAGGAACAGGGACAAAAGCAATGGAGGCCAAGTTCCCCCAGGAGTCTCTTTTTCTTGAGGCAGGGTGTCACTCTGTCACCCAGACTGGAGTACGGTGTGGCACAATCAAGGCTTACTGCACCTGGACCTCTGGGGCTTAAGCAATTCTCCTGTCCCCTTCTCCTAAGTAGCTGGGACCACAGGTACGAAATATAAAAACATTTTTTTTTTTTTTTGTAGAGATGGGGTCTCACCATGTTGCCCAGACTGGTCTTGAACTCCTGAGTTCAAGCAATCCTCCTGCCTCAGCCTTCCAAAGTGCAGGGGTTGCAGGGGTGAGCTACTGAGCCCACCCCCCACTGATAATCTTTGATGCCTCCCCTTCTTGTCCCAGTAACCGTCAGTGTCAGCAGAAGGAGCAGGTGTCAGTCCGTTCAGGGCACTGTAACCAAATGCCAAGAAGTGGGCGGCTTCTTAACAGTAGGATCTGTCTCTCACCGTTGTGGAGGCTGGGAAGTCCAAGCGCAGGCAGAGCCGGGGTCTGCTGAGGGCTACTTGCTGGCTTACAGACGGCGGCTTCTGGCTGTGCCCTCACTCAGTGGAAGCGGTGAGGAAGTTCTCCGGGGCCTCTTTAGTAAGAGGCATGATTCCATTTAAGAGGGGTCTGTCCCCATGACCTCATCGCTTCCTAAAGGCCCCTCCTGCTAATTCCGTCATGCTGAGGCGAGGATTTCAACCTATCAGTTTTGGAGCGACGCAGGTGTTCAGCCCATAGCAACTGGAAATTGCAGACAACCACCCAAGGTGGTGCGTCCGCGTCAGCAAAGTATCTTACTTGTGCATAAATGTTTGTTTCTTACGTACACGCGAGCTTCCGGTGACGGCCTGGCCTGTTTGTGGCAGCGTGGCGTTCTGTGCAGTGGGGCGGGCTGTCACTGTTTGCAGTGGTTTGCATTCCCTTGCCTGAGGTGAGAAGATCCAGCCCTCCCCGTGGAGCTCAGAAGGGCTCCAGCCAGAGAAGTGCGGGCCAAGCGGTGTGCAATGCTTCCCGTCAGAAGCACTGAGAGCCAGCCTGTGGTTCTGGAAGTCTCCCTGCCCTCTCTGCGTGAGCCGGGCAACGTCCCAGGTGGAGCCGCTCCCGTCAGGTTGTTAGGGAGCAGAGCCCCGGCCCGCGGGCGGTGGAGTGAGAAGTCACCGTGTGGTTGTCAGCCCTGAGAATCAGGGATCATTCCCGCCGCATGACTTAGCCCAGCCACTCCTTAGAGCCTGTGAAGGCGTTTGCCGTAAATGTAACTTTTTTTTATTGACACATCCTCTTCCTTTTATCTGCAGTTGCTGCGTGTTCCTGTTTTTCATTCTTCAACAAAAAAGAAAAAAAAAAAAACCTGCAGGGCGACGTGGCTCACACCTCTAATTCCAGCACTTTGGGGGGCTGAAGTGCGTGGATCACCTGAGTCAGGAATTCAAGACCAGCCTGGCGAACATGGTACAACCCTGTCTCTACTAAAAATACAAAAATTAGGCAGGCGTGGTGGCACACACCTGTAATCCCAGCTACTCAGGAGGCTGAGGCAGGAGAATCGCTTGAACCCGGGAGGCAGAAGTCACTGTGAGCTGAGATAGCGCCACTGACTCTGGCCTGGGTGACGGAGCGAGACTGTCTCGGAAAAATGATTCAAAAACCAGAGTCTCTGCACTTGTTTTATGTGTGTCTTTGTATGAAGCCTCTGGCGGAATCTGAGGGATGAAGGTTTAATCCTGTAGTCTCCAGTTTTTTGTTTTTTTTTTTTTTACATGAGTTTTGTCTCTTTACAGTTATGGTTAATATTAAAATAATCAAAATTGTTTCTATTATTGGATGTGATATTTCATTTACCATGATTTTCCTTGCTTTTATCTTTTCTGCCTTTTCTAAGCATGAAAACATTTTTGGATTTTTCTTTTCCCCCCAAGATGGTTTGGCGGCTGTAGATTTTTATTACTGTTCTTGGTAGTGGTTGTCCTTCATTTTCAGTCTATATTCAGAACTCCGAATTTTTTCTCATGAAGTCTCAGGTATCTACATCCTTATTCTGAACAAGGAACGTTGTTTCCTGTGTCTTGCCCTATCTATGTTATTGTTATTGTTTATAAATGCACAAAGGCGAGGAGCATTTTTACAGCGAGCAGGCACTTTACGGGCACATTCGACCAGCTGCTCACAGAGATGGGATTTATCTTTAGTGGACTTGCTCACAGTGGCTTCCAGCCCGAGGGTTGCATCTTTCCTGGGCTTGGGACCCTTCTTGGCACTGTCTGTTCAATATCATTTCCCCACCTGCTGCTCCTCTTTCCCGGACCTCCTCCAGGACGGGCCAGAGTTGCCCGGGCGACTCTGCTGGTCTCTCACCTGCTCTTGTGTGATGCGCTCTTGGAGAATTCCTTATGTCTGTCTTTCAATTCACCCAAGATCTCTTTGCCTGCATTTGCTGAGGATTTTATTACATTTGCTGGCTTCCTCTTTATTTCAATGAGCACCTTTTTTACTTTCAGGTTTATTAATTCGATATTTTCCGTTTCCATCAGTTCTGATCTTTTCCATTTCTGCCAAGTTTTGTGTATAATTACTCTTTGTAAGCTGTGTCTCATCTTTTCTCTTTAAGATCCTAAAAAACTTACTTTAAGGTCATTTTCCGACTGCTCTGGTCCTCTCTCTGCCCCGTGCCTCTCCACCCTCCTCCTTCTCTCCCTGTTCATACCCCTCACACACACTCAACCCTGTCTGCCCAGAGGGTTTGCATCGGCCTCTGCAGCCTCGAGGGATGCCCTCTGTGAACCAGGTTTCACGTCCCACAGAGCATCGGATAAATCACAAACAGAGTAACGGCGCTGCTGGTGCCTTACCTGGGTCCTGGACAGGAGGCTGCTTCCTCCCACATCCTGGTTCTCGAATCTGGAAGCTGAGGTCCGGGAAGCACTCGGCTGGAATTTTCCTTCTATTACCTCTCTGTGTGGGGGTCTCTCTGTGCAGTCAGCGGCCTCTGCTCCCCACCCTGGGAGCTGTGCCAGGTCTTCCCCCACCTTGGTTCCAGACCAGAAGCCCCATCTCAGACCCCACCCACGGGTTTTGTTCTGTCTGTTTTTGGTGTCTGCGGTGCTTGGCTTGTTTTGTTGAAATGTTTTATCTAATGCTGCTGTATATTCGGAGCAAAGAAGAACCCTCAGACCATGAACTTGGAGGGCCGTGCTGTCCAGAAATCCGGAAGGTTCATTTCTTTGTTTACTTAAATCAGCTTAAACCCAACTTGGAGCCCCACCCTGTGGGGCTGGCAGAAAATGCAACTCTCTTCCCTCCTAGAGTTGGTCCAGGATCCAGAAGCTTCCATGGTGCCCAGAAAAGCTGCAGGGCAGGGAGCTGTCACCATTGCCTCCTGGGCAGCCACTCCATGCCTGCACGTCCTGCTGCCTTAGGCAGCCCTGCCTGGTGCCTGGGGATCCTGGCCAGGGATGAGCGCCTCGGGCCACGACGTGGGCAGCCGGGTGCACTCCAGCCTCCCGGGCTGTAATCAGACCTCAGGCCCTTGGGGACACCGGCCTCCTCCTCTTCCCAGCCTCAGTGAATCTCACCCTCTCCCTCCCACTCACCTCCTGGGTTTGGGTTTTTATGAAATGGGTTTAGGTTTTTACAAAAGACAGAAAGAGGCTTTGGCTTTGAGCTGCTTTGGCTTTCTGCCTGGAAAAAAATCCCCGAGGCAAAAAAATTACAAAGAGCGGGGTGATCTGCTTGAAATCGGATGAGGGAGAGAAATAGGAAAAGCAAAACAAAGATTAATATCTCCACCCACCCCTCGAAATGTATTCCATCACATCCCATTAGGAGCTGGCGAATGAATGGGCTGCCATTCTTGGGGGAAACAGCTGGCTGTCGCCACATCCAGAAGCCAGGGATGTGGGGGCATCTGAGGCAGGGGCCACGGCCCAGCCGGTGGGCAGAGCCAGAAGGATCACGTCCCAGCCCCTGCTCAGAGCTGCCCCTCGGCGTCGACCACCCTGAGTTACCAGCAAAATGCCAACGACATTTTCAAAACTTGTATGCTCTGAAGCACACTGGGAGAGCGTGTGTCTATGGTTTAGAATGCTTACCATCCAAAAGCATTTTAAAAATAATTGTGTCCCTTGAAGAGTAAGCGACAATTACTAGAGACCTGCAAAGACGCCTCGTGTTCTGCAGCGTCGCCGGGTCTGTGGCTGCTGCCGTCTATCCCGTTGGGTCACTGCGTTCTCCATGTGAGAGGGTGGGGACGGCGGGCCTGGGGTGCAGAGGCTCAGGTTCCTCACGAACTCTGCGGGGGCTTCCTGGCACGCTGCTCCCCTTCTGCCCCGCCCACGACGTATATCTGTAAAGCAAGAGTTCTGCTGGAGTAACTGGTACCACCTCCAAAAGATGTGTCCAGCAGGAACATCAGAATGTGACCCTAGTTGGCCAAAGGGCCTTTGTGCATGTAATAAGGATCTCCAGATGAGATCATTCTGGTTTAGGTGAGCCCTAAATACAATGACAAGACTCCTAGGAGAAGAGAAGGGGAGAAGACGCAGAGACACGGGGAAGCAGGCCATGTGGAGGCAGACACAGAGGCTGGAGTGATGCGTCCACTGCCAGGCTGCCCACACCTGCCAGGCCTCCCCACACCTGCCGGGCTTCCTCACACCTGCCACGGTTCCCACACCTGCCAGGCTTCCCCACACCTACTGGGCTTCCCCACACCTGCCAGGCTTCCCAACACCTGCCAGGCTTCCCACACCTGCCAGGCTTTCCCACACCTGCCAGGCTTCCCCACACCTGCCAGCCTTCCCACATGCCGGGCTTCCCCACATCTGCCAGGCTTTCCCACACCTGCCAGGCTTCCCCACACCTGCCAGGCTTCCCCACACCTGCCAGGCTTCCCCACACCTGCCAGGCTTCCCCACACCTGCCGGGCTTCCCCACACCTGCCGGGCTTCCCACACCTGCTGGGCTTCCCACACTTACCAGGCTTCCCACACCTGCCAGGAGCTGCAGGGAGCCCTGGAGCTGACTCCGCCTCACAGCCGCAGAGGAAACCAGCCCTGTTGCCGTGATGTCCGACTCCCAGCCTCCAGAACTGTGTGAGGACACATTTCTGTTGTTTGAAGCCACCCAGCTTGGGGTCATTTGTGATGACACCCCTAGGAAACTAACTCAGGAGGTTAAACTAAATTGTCTCGAAGCCTCCACCGACGTCTCCAGGCTACAGCTAGGATGTGGGGTTTTGAATGTGGAATTACCACAAGAACGCGCAGCACACACATTCCCGTCTCCACCGTCTCCCTTCTCTCTGGATCCCCGGCCGGCCGAGAGGAGGCTGCCCTTCCCAGGCTGCTGCACCAAGGCCTGGGGTCCTGCCAGTGAAGCGTACAAGAGAAATGGCTGTGGGATGTGAGGGTCGTTAGCCCGGGAGAGAGGAGACCTCCAGGGCCGTGGTAAGTGGCCCCACAGAGTTGAAAGCTGCTCATTTGGAAAACAGATTAATCTTATTTTCGGTAGTTCCAGAGGCAGCACTGCAGGAGGGGTCAGATTTCCTTTCCTTTTGAGATGGAGTCTCACTCTGTTGCCCAGGCTGGAGTGCAATTAATAATCTCAGCTCACTGCAACCTCCGCCTCCTGGTTCAAGGGATTCTCCTGCCTCAGTGCCCCCGAGTAGCTGGGATTACCATTGCCTGCCACCATGCCCGGCTAATTTTTGTATTTTTAGTAGAGACAGGGCTTCACCATGTTGGTCAGGCTGGTGTCAAACTCCTGAACTCAAGTGATCCACCTGCCTAGGCCTCCCAAAGTGCTGGGATTACAGATGTGAGCCCCTGCGCCCGGGCCAGATTTCCTTCCAGTACAGTTTCCTGCAGGGAGAGGACTGCAGCCCTGGAAGGCAGAATCTGCCTCTGCTGGCAGCCGTGTGGGCAGGTAAGGTGAGACGGGGTCACAGCCCTGTGGCTGTTTGGGCCAGGCAACCTGAGGCCCCTTTTAAATCTGAGTTTTTGGAAGTTCGCTATTCCTTGGGCTTTTAGATCTCACCAATACTAATTTAATTCCACAAAATCAGAAATCTCCAACGAGCAGGGCCCAGGAACCTGTGTTCATGCAAAGGGCCGTTGTGTCCCAGGTAGTCTGGAGACTCAGGGCTAGTGGCTGAGTGCTCGCTGAGCTGGATGCAACCCGACGGCAGCCAGCTGCAGCCCCAGGGCTGACCCACCGAGGACACACCCAAGGCCCAGGCATGCAAGGAGCTCCCCTTCTCTCCCGAGGGGTTGGGTCCTTTGCCCTGCACAAATGCCTTTGTCGGCTACAGATGGATCAGCCTCTCTCTTCCTGTTTCTGAATTTTGGTCAAGATTAATAATAGGAGACAACTTCTTATAACGTGCTTTTCTCCAATACCTCTCCCTAAAACCTGCCTCCTTCTAGAAGCCCTGTCTGGCTGCGATGTGCCGTTTGTCTCTATTCTCTGACTTAACAAGCCAGCCGTTCCCTTAGTTCACTGCATTTATCAGCTTGGGTGAATGTGTTGTTAGCGTATTTTCAAATGAATGTTTGTTTTGAATTGACACATGAAAATTGTACATGTTTCTGGGTTCAGTGTGGTGCTTCCACGTGTGCACACAGGACATAATGATCAAAGCAGGGTGGCTAGCGTGTCAGCCCCTCTGACCTTTACCACTTCTGTGTTGGGATAACACTGAGATTCTCTTTACCAGCTCCTGTGAAATACATGACACATCCTTGTTCACCTGCTGTGTCACAGCACACCAGGGCTGTCCTTCCCTTCTCGCTGGAGCTTTGCACCTGTTGACCAAGCTCCCACCCGCACCCCTCCAGTCTCTGGTAGCTACCGTTCCACTCTCTGTTTCTGTGAGATCAACGTTTTCAGATTCCACATGTGAGTGAGATCGCGCAGTATGTGCCTTCCGGTGCCTTCTATGACCTGCTGGGGCCAAGCCATGGTCCACTCTGACGGGATTCAACAGTTCACCTGGAATTCCTGCTTTGTTCAGCAAACAGACTGTGAGCATCTGCTCCGTGCCAGCCTGGCTTATTTCAGGCAGCGTGATGGACGTCTGATCTGTCTCTCTCTAGACTGTAAGCTCCTGGGCACAGGGGCTGTCTTCCTCTTATCCATTCTCGAGGTCCCAGTCCTTAGCACAGGGTCCTGATGCACAGCAGGCACTTATATCCACCAGACTTAGGTTCAGCAGCAAGGGACGCAGACCCCAAGTTACCACTGGCCCAACCACACGAGATTTGTTCCCTCAAGTAGAACCTCCAAAGGTGGGCAGTGCGGGTGGTGCGGGCAGCTCGGCTCCACACAGCCCTCAGGGATCCAGGCCGCTTCCACTCTCTGCTCCACCGTCTCCCAGTGTTCTCGTAGCCTGAAACAGACGCTCAGGTCTAGCCTGTATATCCATGTGTCAGACAGCAGGAAGGAGGAGGGACGATTGGGGCACAGCCACTTTCCTTTAGGGAGGCAGCACACCACATCCAGCTACACCCCATTAAGTGGTCGCTGCTCATGTATAGATACAGGACAGTCTGGGAGGTGTTCCTTTATTCCCGGCAGTCATGCACGCTGCTAGAAAGAGCTCCATTCCCAGGAAATAAGGTGGAGGCCAGCAGCCTCTGCCGTGGGGCTCAGTAATTATAGCTTGAATAAACAGGTGAATCAGAGCCCAGCCACGTTCTTTATTTGGTGGGAGGATGCACTGCTATTTATGGGCATTGCTCTTTCTGCCCATAAAGATGCTGCTGGCATTGCTTCAGCGACTCAGGGACATCAGACCAGCACCCCTGGAGAACAGACACGTCCTTCCTTTCTCTTCTGGCATGCTACCTTGTCCCTCGTTCCTCTTTCTGTCCCTCACTCCTCGTTCCATCACTGGGCCCTCTGCCTTGCACACCATGGGTTACAGCAAACGTTTGCTGTTGTGATGGTAGCGGAGGCAGGGATGGTGTCCTCCGCAGGGTTTGTGAGAGGCACTCACCTGCCTTGACAGGTTTCCAGATGAGCTTTCACAGTTCTCTCAAGTCCAAAGTAAATGCCCCGGGGAAACGGGGCAGGGCTGTTACCATCATCCAACCAGGAAAGGACTTCCACTTTGGGCGATGGTGCCTCATTCATCTCCCAATACACACAGACGCTCAGGGTAGGTAGAACCATCGCCATGCTTAATTATTTTTGATTAATAAGGGAAACATGGGACCCTGGGCCCCAGACAGCGCTCTTGAGTTACAGAATAATTGATCTTTCATGACTGTGTCTGCATTTCCATCACAGTCATTTTCTCCCTGCTTTGGGTGAATTAAATCCTATTTTCAACCAGACTTAACAATTTGCCCTTAAGATTTGCTAGCCCATGATATCAAGCTAGGATAGTAGCACATTTGAAGTTTTATTGCATGTGTAAGTACAGCTGCAGGGACAGAAATCCCTGTAACTCCTGAAAACTGCCCCTGCCTCGTGCCCTTGGCCCCAGGTTCCTCGGGTCTCTCTGTTCCTGGCTGCTCCCTGCTCCATCCTGCCCACCAGGCAGAGTCCTGGCCTGTGCCAGGCATTGACAGTCCCTCGGGTGCTTCTGCTGTCTCCTTCTGTGACCTGCTGGGGCCAAGCCATGGTCCGCTCTGACCAGATTCAACAGTTCACCTGGAATTCCTGCTTTGTTCCGCAAACGGACTGTGAGCATCTGCTCCGTGCCAGCCTCAATGCTGGGCTCTGGGACACAGCTGCAAACACACTGCAGGTGACCTCTGCCCTCTGGGTCCCCAAGTCTAATGGGGAGGGGAGACGCTCGCCACACAGATGCAGGGGCCCTTTCTCAGCTGCAGGAGTGCTTTCCGTGGTTACACTCACCGTGGTGCTGCTCAGTAAGATATTGTGAGAGGGACAGAGAGACAGACCACATGCACGTAACTTTTGTGACAGTATGTTGTTCTAATTGTTCTACTTTATCATCGGTTACCACTGTTCATCTGTTACAGCACCTAATTCATAGCTGCACTCTTTCCTAAGCAGGGAGATGTCACGGGTATGTATATGCAGGCATGCATGCATCACAGGCATGTGTAGCAGAAAGCACAGCATACGTGGGGCTCGGTGCCATCCCAGGCTTCAGGCAAACACTACGGGTCTTGGGACGCATCCCAGGCAGGGAAGGGGGGACTCCTGTACACAGATATTCATGTCATTTTCAATGATGCCAACAAAAGAGAATGGATTCCGCAATCGAGAAAGAGGGAGTGTGTTTAATTTGGACTAGGGTGTGTGGTGGAGACCTCCCAAGGGACAGAGAGTGAGTGTGCAACCTGAAGGTATGGGCAGAGGGGGCCTGGGGTCTAGGGTGGGGGTCGTGCTCCTTTGGGGACCCAAAGGAGGGCTGAGCAGGACTCCTTCTGGGAACCCAGTGCTGGCCAGGAGCTGGTGCCTGGTAAGGTGGCAGGGTGGCCTAAGGAGCCAGAGGGGCCGTTGGTGGCCGGGTGAGGCCCGCCCCTGTGGGCACTTTGTGGCTTACTCTGAGTGGGAGAGGAAGCCACAGTGAGTCCTCAAGTCGGGAGGGACAAGGTCGGGTTCGCACATGTTCAGAGGTCCTCACCGGGGACACTGCTGAGTGCTGTCATGAGAAGCCAGGTCCAGGCTGAACAGAGCGAGAACGTACAGCAGAGCCAGGATGGGATGCGCCAGGCTGGGCGGCCCCAAGACCGCGCCCTCTGAGCAGGGACCAGGAGCAGTGGCTTCCAGATGGGCATTCACCATTCTCTAAAGTCCGGTATAAATGCCTCGGGGAAACGGGAGAGCGTGGAAAGGAAGATGCCGGAGGGGCGGGCAGAGCGCCGGGCATTTGCCTCCTTCCAGCTTGGCGTGGCCGTGTGAGCGCAGCAGCTTCACGGCCCTAGTCCCAGGGCTCTTCCGGAACTCGTACCCGGTGTCAGGACAAACACCTGTTGTCACCCCCCGCCCACGTGAGCGGTTCCGAGGGGAAGAGGAAGGCAGGTCGAGGAGGGCCCCAAGTCTGGGAAAGTGCACATTTCGGATCCTTTTTTGAGTTGTCTTTAGACATGAAGTCATTATCACATAGTGATTATTCCATGTTTTGCTATTTTACTGCTTTATTGTTTTTGTCTTATATGGGCTAGGATTCCAGAACATTCCCAGGATCAGCCCTGGGCATGCATGTCCTATTTCTGAGTTTATAGAAAACCTCCAGTAATTCCCACACGTTAAATATGATGCTGTTTGTTGGTATAAAACATCATTTCTTTATCAAAGACCCACCTATTCCTAGTTTTCTAGAACTTCCATATCAGTCATTGCATCCATTCAGAATGTTTTCAGTTGCACAAAACAGAATGTCCAACAATTTATTAAATAAATTGAAGCTTATTTTCATACATAGTAAATCAACAGGCAGAAAGCTGCTGGCTTTGCTCCAGTGACTCAGTGACATCAGACCAGCATCTCTGTGGCTCTCTTGCCCTTGCCTCACGTGAGCTCAGAAGGTGGCTGCCTGTTCTCCAAGCACCATCTGCGTGCAAGGCAACAGGCAGCGGAGGGGGCAGAGCCAGCAGCGTCTGCAGCTTTGGTTTGGACAGAACAATCCCCCTCACAGAGCTGAGGCTCTACTGGGGAAACGACATTGAGCAACTACTTATGTGTGGCCGGGCGCGGTGCTCACACCTGTAATCCCAGCACTTTGGGAGGCCAAGACAGGTAGGTCTCCTGAGGTCATGAGTTCGAGACCAGCCTGGTCAATATGGTGAAAACCCATCTCTACTAAAAAATAAAAATACAAAAATTAGCCAGGTGTGGTGGTGGGCACCTGTAATCCCAGCTATTCGGGAGGCTGAGGCAGGAAGAATTGCGTGGTAGGGTTTGTAGTGAGCTGAGATTGCACCAGTGCACTCCAGCTTGGGTGGCAGAGTGGGACTCCATCTCAAAAAAAAAAAATAATAATAATATGCACCCCTAACACACACTCACTGTCTCTCTCATCCCATAACCCCCTCCACAAGGTTCCTACTCACACCGTGGTCTCTGTTTCTCTCATGCTTCCTCCATCCCCTGTGGAGACCAGACCCAGCCACCCTGCGGTGTTTGGGCCCCTCAGCTGCTCCCAAAGGCTGAGCCCCTCCGGATGGTCTGAGATGAAGCTTCCTCACGCCTGCGCCCTTCCTTTCCATCCTCCTTCCTCCGAGGCCTCTGCTGTGTCGTTGCTGGGTTGCCGTTTTGTCAGAACCGTTTCTACAGTGTTTTCCTAGATGAGGCATGTAGGTGGTGAACTCACTGAATTCTTGCTCCTGACGCATCCACAGTATCATTATTGGGAGCCGGGGTTCCGGGGCTGCAGCCCTTTGTTCTTCCACTGTTTCTGCTTGCCGTGTTGTCGATGAGAAGCCTGAGGCCGTTCTGATTGCTTTGCTTTTTGAGGTAACATATTCCTTTTGCTTGAAAAATGGTTGGCTATTTTTTCTCAGTGGAGAAAGTATAGCACTTATAATTTTCCATTCAACTTTATTTAGCAAAGTTTGTGCACCATAAAATGGATCCATTTTAAAAAGTACATGTGTTAACATGTGTGTACATCCATGTATTCATTAAAATTTCTATCACTAACCCAGTCACCTCCGTGGCTCCTGACGATGACTGGTCTGATTTCTATCACTGTCGGTGCAATTTGTAGTTTCTAGAGTTTCACATAAAGGAAAGAATACCACGTGTGTGCAGAGTTCGGAAGCTGTTACCTTGACATAGCACAGAGTACATCTTTTCTCATCAGCTGAGCCTGGGACTCCGGGAGCCCTTCCATGGTACTCTCCAGGCTCCCCCCCACTCAGGGCAGAGTTCTTCCCATACGTAATGACTGCCAATCCCCCATCTGCGACTTTCTGCTCTCCTGTAACTTGTTACTCTCAGATCAGATCTCCTGGGCCATCCCCCAAGCCTCCTGCTTTCCGTCCCGCCTCTGCCTCTTTCCCGCTCTGCTGTGTCTGCCGAGCTGTTTCTCGCCCTTTGCCTTCCTCGGGTCAGGGTCTGCACCAGATCGAGTCTTTAATCATCTGCTGGATGATTTCATGATGCGGGCACGTTTTGAAGCTCCTGGGGTTCCTTTGTGCGCTGGAATTTGGATCTTCTCATGTGCCCGATGGGTTTTGATCTCAGGTGTTCGTCGGCCTCCTCCTGCCTCTGTTTCGCTGGCCACGTGGGTGGACGGCTCCCTCTGACATTCCTTGCCTGACATACCTGGGTGCTCCCTCCACCCTGCTCTATCCCCACCCAGCTAGATGGGACGTTCTTGTTTTCTCACCTTGGTCAGCCATTTGGGGCGCAGGCCTATTGCCGCAATGTCCTTAATGCTCAACAGGTTAAAAACAACAATAACAGCAAAGGAATCCTCCCCGAGCCCGCTAGAGGCTCTCAGCTCCTCCGAGGCCCCTAACGAACTCTCCTTGCCTTCCTCCCCTCAAGAATACAGAAGACTCAGTCCGCCCACTCGCCTTCCTCCGGGAGGGCATGAGGCCCCCCCATCCTCTTCCTCAGACCAGCTTCCCACTCAGAGTTGGGGGCGGTGGGCCCTGAACCATCGAACCACAGGGCCAGAGGCCTCGCCTCCACTCAGCCAGTGGCCGCAGCAGTCACTCGGCTCTGCAGGGGAGCTGGAGAGGACATGGGGACTCTCCAGGCCCCGGTGCGCCCTGGACACCCTCCCAATTTCCTCTCCACCACTGGGAGGACGTGGCACTCTCCTCTTACAACATACACATGGTTTCTATTTGCAGACTTTTCTAAGTGACCGGTGACTGACAGTTGTATGCTATTTACAGATATTTTATGGAAAAATAAACACAGTCTGCCCCTCAAGGTACAGTGGGCATTTTAACAAAGAATCTGAAAATAGGGTTGTTGTTTTTTTTAAAGGAAATAATTCAATGGAGATTACACTTTAAAAACAGACCTTTAAAAAATTTTCCACTGTTATATAATTTTGTGGCTTAAAACAGCATTTGTCTTCCACAAACATTCTTCTATATGGACACTTGAAAAAGGTAAAGACAGAATTTTTTCCAATCTGTTTGAAAATCTTCCAAATGGAGGATCTAGTGAGTTTCAATCTGCTTGTTAAAAACTTTTAAACACAATTCCAGTTAATTCACATGAGCAAATTATTAGCATCAGGGAAGACGGGCACTGACGAGGCAGAATTTGAACAAGATCTTTTGCATCACTAGGGGCTGGCGCTGCACAGTTCAAGCATATTTGGTAAGTACAGCCTTTTTTCATTTGGATTTACCTGACTTTGTAAGCGATTGCTTTCCAGCAATGGTTGTTGTTAAAACTACGTTACAGAATAAAATGAACTTAGAAACAGACTGGACTTTTGGGGTGTCTGTGTGTGTGTGATGGAGACAGGATCTTGCTCTGTCGCCCAGGCTGTAGTGCAGTGGTGCGATCACAACTCATTGCAGCCTCAACTTTCTGGGCCCAAGCAATCCTCACACCTCAGCCTCCTGAGTAGCTGGGACCACAGGCGTGTGCCACCATGCCCAGCTATTTTTAAAACTTTTTTTGTAGAGACAGGGTCTCACTGTGTTGTGCAGGCTAGTCTCCTGGGCTCAACTGATCCTCCCACCTCTGCCCTAATGTTCTGAGATTGCAGGCATGAGTCACGGGGCCCAGCTAGAAACAGACCTTTGAATCACTATGTCACAAACTGCTAAAGCGACCATGGTTAGCAGTGCTGCTCACACTAAAGGTAAGTTTCTCTGGTTCGTGCTTTTGTTTGTTTGTTTGTTGAGATGGAGTCTCGCTCTGCTGCCCAGGCTGCAGTGCAATGCAGCCTCCTCTCACAGCAACCTCCATCTCCCAGGTTCAAGCAATTCTCCTGCCTCAGCCTCCCGTGTAGCTGGGACCACAGGTCCAAAAATTAACCACCACACCCAGCTAATTTTTGTATTTTTAGTAGAGACAGAGTTTCACCATGTTGGCCAGGCTAGTCTTGAACTCCTGACCTCAAATAATCTGCCCATCTCTGCCTCCCAAACTGTTGGGGCCTCAGGCGTGAGCCATGGTGCCCGGCCCTTGGGTTTGTGGTTTTCTAAAGCGCGTCAGTAGAGTGGTGCAGTAGTATGTGTATTTCATAAACAAACACGGTGTGCTGGTATCAATTCATAACGCTTCAGCTCCAACTCTGCCCTCCTTGGCCCTGCTCTGTGATGCGGGAGCTGGGCTGTGAACATGGCCCCTTTGTGAGCTGGCAGTGCCAACCTTCATCCATGGAGGGTCCTGGGGTACTGCCAGGCACTGCAGAGGAAGGGGCCTATCTTCAGGCTCCGTGTCCTTCCCAGCTTGTTCCTGCAGCAAGGCAGCCAGCAGGGCATGGGACGCCCAGGACACTTACCCTAGTGGGCAACAAGGGCACCACCATGTGGGCGGTTCCCAGTGGGTTCCACCAGCCCCAGAGGACAGCTTCCCAGCAGATTCCACTGGCACCAGAGGGTGTCTTCCCCAGGGATTTCACTCTGGGCTGGTCTCCCTGTGAGCTTGCAGTCACCCTCGTCCTGCTGCTGCCCTGGCGAGCAGCTTCCCAGTGGAATTCCGAGGTACCCTAGAAGACAGGTGCTCAGCTTCTGCCTGAGAGGTTGTAGCTGCCGCCTCTGTCTCAGATTCCTGTGTTCTTATCTAGGGTTCCCTGTGAGCAGACAGGAGTTCCTGAGGGCAAACTTTCCCCTTTCAAATGACTCTGAGGCTCCTGTTGGAGCAGCTGCTTTGGAGGGACATGGATTTGTTGGTTGCTTACTGGTGGGTTTCCTTAAGAAGGGTTTCTTTTTTGTGCAATGTGTGATCTTTGTGTCGGCAAGTGGCTGGGCTCTTGCAGTGGTGTTGCCTTTAAGTTGGCATTTGTTATTGTACCTTCAGCTCAGGAAAGGGATCCTCAGTTATTTCTGACCGTTCCTTGAACCAGCGGTTGCTCGCACCTCTCCACGAGCCCCTTTAGGTGCAGCTTTAGCAGGAAGCGTGTGGGAGGAGGGCCGGCACAGGTGCCGGGGACAAAGCCACAGACCAACTACCGCACGGGCTCTTCCCGGGCTCCAGGTGGACTGACCTGAGCGGCAGGAGGGGAGTCGGGGTTAGGAGAAGTGGATGGAGCCCAGGCAGTGAAGGCTCAGGGAAGACAGCGCTGCACACTTGCCCCAGGGCAGCCAGAGTCCGGGACCACGGGAGACAGCTAATCACCAGCCCTCACCCAACGGCCATGGGCACCAGGCCCCCCACGCCCAAACACAGGTTCCTCCAGGGCTTGAGAAGCAGCCAGAATGGAGGGGCCACAGACAAAGCTGCCACACCTTCCAAAGACCACGCCAGGAACACTGGGAACCACTGTGGGCCTGGCGCCCAGGCTAGTCCACGGCCACCGTCCTCCCAACTGTGGAGAGGCGCAGGAAGCCACAGACCAGTCACTGCTGGCAGACTGAGCAACCGTGAGGCGGATACTGCTGGGTACTGCTGCGTGCTGCTGGGTACTGATGAGTGCTGCTCGGTGCTATCATGTGCAGATAAATACTATTGGATGCTGATGGGTGCTACTGGGGGCTGCTGGGTACTGCTGAGTACTGATGGCTTCTGCTGCGTATATTGAGTACTTCTGGGTATGGCTGGATACTGATGGGTACTGCTGGATATTACTGGGTATTGATGGGTACCGATGGAAGCTACTGGCTACTGCTGGGTACTTCTAGTTGCTGCTGGAGACTGATGGGTGATGTTGAGCACTGATGGGTACTGCTAGGTGCTGCTGGGTACTGATGTGTATGGCTGGGTGCTCCTGGGTATTATTGGGCACAGCCAAGTAATACCAGCTGCCATTTTCTTTTGGTCCACAAGGTGATTTAAAAAATAACACACCTGCAGGGTGTTGGGCTTGGCCCCAATAAAAGCAGCTCCATTGCATTGGCTGGAACTTGTCCTCTGCAGGTATCTGGGTTGTCAGGCCCGGGACAGTGTCTTCGCAAGGCTGCACACCGAAGCCATCAGCAAATGCGCTGCAGACCATTATCTCCTAGGCGAGGACCCATGGCATGCTGCTCTGGGAGGCACTGGTGAATGCTCCCCCAGAAGTGGGGAGGGTGGCAGGGGAGGCCAGAGCCGTGGCCAAATGAGTTTGGGACATCTGTCAAACTGTGTCCCTGGGGACTCACCCAGGCGCAGCCCAGCACACCAAAAGCTCAGAGAAGCCTGCCCTGCTGCAGAGCCTGGGCTTAACTTCCAGCGCAATGCTCAGCCACAGGCAGATCTTGGACTAGAGAGTGATCCATGGAGGCCTCTCCCAGGGAGACAAGCTTGTGTCGGGGCACCCCTGGGGGAGCTGGAGGCCAGAACAGAAATTCGTGTGCTGTCCACCAGGTCACTCTGCCTGTCCTGGGGACGAGACGGCTCAGCTGCACACCCAGTGCTGAGACAAGCCCCTATGCCCCACGTCCTCCTCGGAGCGCTCGTCCCAGCCAGCACACCTCGTTAATCTCAAGTCATGGAAGCTGCTCAGTGAAGGATTTCCACCTCTGGGACTCGGATGATTCATGAAAGAGACAGGATTCTCCCTTCTGAAGGTGAGCGCTGCATTAAGAACTTGACTTACGGAAGCAAATCGAAACATGCATAATTTTTCTGCTAAAATTGGGATGGGGGAGGGTTAGATGTGACCTCAAAGTTGCTTCATTTTGCTCCTCAAAACCAGACACATAGATGACTGATTTTAAAGCCCCTTTTTAAAAGTAATGGGAAACTCATATGTGTATAAAGTTCCAATGAGAAGCTAAAAAAAAGAAAAAGGAAACTAAACAACCTGAGTTTTCAGTGCTACAGGGATCATAATACAAATCACGAGGTCTCTGTGCAAAAATACTGGGCAGTCCTTAAAAATGATAAATATGTCTACTAGAACCAGATACAAAGCGCTGTGGAAGTGTTAAACATGAGCTACGAGCACTGACATCTCACACTTGCTGGGAAGTCAGGAGCTCCAGCCAGGGGCAGGCGGCCCGGGCAGGTTCAGGCTCCAATACCCTCCACCGTGTTCTCCTGGGGTGCTGTTTAGATGGTGAAATTCTGAGTGAAACCTGCTTTAATTTCTTTCTATAATGTCTTAAATTAGAGTTAAGAATACCAAATGAGTGAATGAAGTAGGGTTTTGTTTTTTTTTAAGAAATGGTAGATCAATTGCCACCAAATCTGTAATCAAAGTTTCTTCTGATTCTGCAGTAAAACGGGCTCTCCTAGGTAGTTTTCCCTAAGGTCCACCCATTGGTGAGCTCCTGGAGGGAGCCAGCTGTGCCCGCCCCTGCCCGGGAGGCTGTGCTGGCTTCGCGATGTACCAATGGACCCACCCTGCAGGGACCTGGGAGGAGCAGCAATGGGATTCACAGCCCGCTCCGGCGAGACCAAGGGAGCTGCCTGCCTGCCTCCCCCTTCCATGGATCCCCACCCAGTCCGCATCCACCTCAGGGAGGACAAGCCTGGTGGGCAGGGCCAAGGGCAAGGTCCTGCGGCTGCCAGCCCCCCGCCTCCCTTAGCAGCCTGTGCACATCACGCTTTTGCTCAAAGGCTCCTCTTTAAGGAATGGCTCCCCCACGGGGAGGAAATGATTTTGAGATCTGTTGGCGTGGCTGGAAAAGCACTGAGCTTGGAGTCCAGGGACCCAAGTACAGCGTGGCTGGGCACCTGTGGCCGTGTGGCCAGGACCTTGGCCCCTGCTGCCTGGAGCCGTGTTTTTCAGGAGGCAGCGGGAGGGCTTGTTGAGTGCTGTGAGCACAGGCTCACCTGTGCAAGGGCACTTGGTTAGAATTAGTGTGGGGCGGCTCGGAGGAGCGGAGACAGGACGGGCGTCCTTCGACAGGAGTGGCAGCCCCTGGGAGGGAAAAGCCCCTGCTGTGCGGGCTTCCAAGAGGCCACCGGGGACAGCACTGCGACACTGGAGGACAGCACCGTGACACTGCCGGACAGCACTGCGAAGGGGCCGCACTGGTGAGCAGTACCAGAGAGGAACCTTGTTTCATGTTAAACTGGGGCCTCTGGCAACCTAGAGGTGCCTTGGGCTGTGAGGCCCTGCCCACAGGAGTTGGAAGTGGGGGTTCATGTTAGAAAGAGAGAGGGGGCAGCCTCCGCCTGTGATGGGGGCACACTGCAAAGCCCGGTCGCTCTGCCTGAGTCGCCGTGACAAGCAGGGCGGCGGGCGGAGGAAAGGTCCCGGTGATTTGGGCTATGCTGGCGATGCGTCATACTGAGCAGACATCGGGATGCGCGGTGCCCCAGGGAGGGTGCAGCTCACAGGCACGAGAGGCCCAGGGTGGGGAGCACTGTCCCCCTTGCCCTCTGGCCCGTGGCCCTGCAGGACCTGGCTGGGAAGCCACGCGGGCCACCCTGTGTGGGGTCAGTGCGTGGCCCTTTCCCTGGCATGCAGCTGCAACACGTTCCCAAGTCGCTGAGGATTTGTTAAAGTCACCATTTCTTTCCACCCACTTTCTTCCCATGGACCTCTCTCTCCTCCTCCTTGAAGCGAGAGAGTCCAGAGCCAGCGGGCCGAGACCCTGCAGCCTTCGGGGGAGCCAGTGCACACCCCACGCTGGTTCCACCCCATCTTGCCTCCCCTGCCTTCCCCCGCCCCTCCCCCATCCTCTCTTTCCAAGGAGGAAATTTGGCCCTTGTCTTGGTTGTCGCTTTTTTGCAGGACGTCAGCAATCTGGCTGGAGGTCCCAGCAGCCTCCCCCATCCCATCCCTGCCTCCGCCAGCATTCCAACACATCCCTGCATCTGGCTTATCTCCAGTGCTGAGCCCTGCAACCTCGTGTTCCGGGCACCAGTGTTTTCGGAAACTAACAGCCCCCAAAGGGGGACCCTGGCCACGGATCTGTGGCTTGACCCTGAGCTTTGGCCACGGGAGGCATCCCTGCCCCCAGCACCCACCTCCTCCCATCTCTCCACAGCCTTGCAAGATTCCAGTCTAACCAGATACCGCCCTTTATCCCTCCAGAGCAATTGCATGGGACGGGACACTGGAATCTGCTCTTGCTGTGAGGTCATTGCTTGGTCAGCAGCCTCAGAGCCTGTTATGTGCCAGTATTGATCCTGTAAACACTCAGAACACCACAGAGGATCCAGGGAAGGCCTTTTTAAATAGGTCAAGCAGTCCGTCTGCAGGAGGACCACCTCCGAGGGCGGCTCCCAGAGGCCAGGGCACAGCAGTGAAGTCCCTGCCGCAGGCTCCGGAGGGGGCTGAGCCTGCTCAGGTGCCCAACACTCCCCAGCAGGCCCCCAGGCCTTTCAGAAGAGCCCCCACACAGCTCCTGCACCCCCTGCAGGGCCCGAGTCCTGCCCTCTGTGGCCCATCTGCCCCCGTCCCCACAGTCTCACCTGCAGAACCTTTGCCCAACCCTTGCTCACGCTTCCCTGATCTGTCTACACCTGCCCAATTCCCCCAGGATGTCCCCACGGGGCAGGGGCTTTATTCGGCTCTTTGCTGTGCCCTCAACTACCCTGATACCAAGGTTGGTTGCAAGAAGCAGGAAGATGGGTCAGTCTGCATTCAGGCAGGTAAGAGAAATGGACTGGACTTTCCAGGAAAGCAAGCAGTACCGTTCTGGGGGCACGGGGAAGGTCCTGAGGTGCAGGGCTGATCTGATTCCTGATCTGCAGGTGTTCGTTTAAAGCTTGTTGCTCCGATCACTTAAGATCGCAGCCCTTTAGAGCATCTTTGACTGAAATACAAGGGATCCCTGTGTGTGTGCCTGTGTGTGCAAGCGTGTGTGTGTGTGAGCATGTAAGCATGTGCATGTGTGTATTTCTGTGAGCAGGTGTGTGTGTGTGAGCAGGTGGGCATGCATGTGAGTGTATGTGTGTGTGAGCATGTGGGTGTGTGTGTGTGAGCATGTGGCTGTGTGCATGTGACTGCCTTCTCTCCTCTGCCACCAGGGAGCAAATTCCCTTGGCTCCTCCCTCGGGCTCCTGGCTGTGGTGTGAGGCTCGGCTCAGTGCCCATCAAGGGTGACCCAGGCTGCTCTCAAGCTCAGGTCTGCAGCACCCACACCCACAGCCCAAAGGAGCTGAGCTGCCTTTTGGGGATGTCCCCTCTCTCCCAGTTGCAGGAGCTTCGAGGAAAACCTACCTCTATGGCAGGAGAGTGAAAGAAGTCACAACTCCATGCACACATACATGTACACACCTGAACACATACGCACATGCACACACAAATCACACACAGGCACATGTGCACACCCATATACTCACACACACACACTGTTCGGAACGCCGCCATTCCCAGACAGTAAAGTTTTTTAGGTCAAAGCCCCCACGCCCACCCTGCCCTCCCCACCTGCTGCCTCCGTCCCACGCTGATTTACCGCCCCCAAGACGTCCCGCAGAGGATGAAGAATCCCAGACTCCCCGAATTTCCTCGAAGATTTTACTTCCTTGCCAGGAAAGTTCAAGGTTGGGTCAGATCTTCTCCTTTCCACCATGGGCTGCTGCGCTTTCCCAGCCCTCTGCCAAGCCACATCTGGAGGGTCCCTCTTGGGGAAGGAAACCTTGTGAGCAGAGAGTCCCAAGCAGCTGAGGGTGGCTCTGCACACACCTGGCAAGGGGACTTCAGGGGCCATGGGCACCGTGTCCTGCCACATTTCCCTGCACACACCCTTGAGGAGACCTGCCCCTTTCCTGTGCATGTTACAACTGGGCAGGTACCCGTGTGGGGTGGGGGGGCGGGGGCCTGGTGGTAAGTGAGGTGGCAAACCCGGTCAGGGCACTGGGTGCTCAGCCTGGCTTTGGGGCATGTAAGCCAATGTGGCCTCCAACTCTCCAGGCGTCTGGTCTCCACCTGGGAGTACCCGTGGCCCCCGCCTGCCTGTCCCCTGCGGGGTGGCCACCCTACATTTCGGTCTAGGCTGGGCTCTCCTGTCTGTCCCTCTCTGAACTGGAAGCATCCTGCAGGCAGGCACTGCCTCCCTCCGTGTCTTCACAGATGTTGCTGAGCACCCAGCAGTCAAAAGCACCATCAGCTGGTGGGAAACTTTCCAGGAAAGATCCCCAGGGAACGTCCCCAAAGCCATATGGAGACGCAGATGCCCCCTGGTCATGGGCTGGGGTGGGTCTTGCACCTGCACGTGGCCCAGCCTCAGCTCTGCCATCACCTCGTCTTAACATTGTTGTTATATTTAAATTAATAACCTGTCTCTTATTAAAAAGCAATATGCATTTTTTGTTGAAAACGTAAGACGCACAATTTTCAATAAGCAAAAATGAAAATATTTAAGTATCCGTTTCACCTCAGCACACAGAGACAAGTGCTGGTCACATTTTGCTGATCAAGCTTTTAGACGCAGTCAACACACAAATCGCTCGTGCTTCGGGCTCCCCCAGTCGAGATGTTCTTACTCTATGAACTGACCTTTCTGGAGGGTGTTTAACCTGCCTCCGTTCTTTAACTATTAGACACAAAGAGTCGGTAAGTACCCTTGTGAAGCACTGTGCCCGTCGTTAATGACCTCCTCGAATACTTTTCTAAGTGTAGAAATTCCCTTGCCTTCCATCTGCCTTTCTGAAAAGTTCTAGGTTTGAATCAGACACTTTCTCCAATTCTTCTATCTCAAAAAAATCTCCATTCATGAGATAAAGTTGAACACTTTCATAGGGTGGGAAGTTTAGTTTCTTTCTTGCTTTCCTAAAGAGTTAGGAGTCTTGTATTTTCACTGTACAGCCTCAGAATGAAGGCCCTGCTGAGGGGAACTCAAGAAGAGAGCATCCTTTGAGCCCTCAAGGGCAAAAATAGGGACCTCCCTTCAAAATGTTAGCCAAGTTCATGTCCTTCCTCCCTGAGCCCCAGTGAAATGACAGAAGAAGAAACTTAAGAACTAGCCCCTGGGCTGGGCACGGTGTCTCATGCCTGTAATCCCAGCACTTTGGGAGGCCGAGGTGGGTGGATCATGAGGTCAAGAGATCGAGACCATCCTTGCCAACATGGTGAAACCTCATCTCTAGTAAAAATACAAAAATTAGCTTGGTGTGGTGGCACACCTGTAGTCCCAGCTACTCAGGAGGCTGAGGCAGAAGAACAGCTTGAACCTGGGAGGTGGAGGTTGCAGTGAGCCGAGATTGTGCCACGGCACTCCAGCCTGTCCACAGAGTGAGACTCCATCTCAAAAAAAAAAAGGAACTAGCCCCTGACTGCCTGAAAACAGACCGGGCTCTCCCCATCTCAAGGACGATGAGGAATTTCTAAAAACGAGAATAGACGTGATCAGCTAGCTTGGAAGAGTGCCATCGTGGTTGACCAGCTATGGGTTCAAGGAGGGCAGCCTCCATGGGAGACAGAAGAGCCCCAGGAAACCCAAACTCCAAGGCCCCACTGAGAGTGGGAGGTGGCCGTCACTGGCCATCAACCCACGCAGACTAAAGCACAGCTCTAAGGCAGGGGTGTGGGAGGCCAGTTTGAGCCCTAGGAAGGCACTGAAGCCAGGGTTGAAGGGGAGCGGGGCCCCAGGGACCCGAGGGGCCACCAAACAAAAGGAAAATCTGGGCCCCTGGAGCAGCCTCCTGGAGACCACCCTCCTGCCTCCTTCTGCGGCAGCCCGTTCCCCGCCTCAGACAGCTGCTCAGGTCAGACATGCGTTTCCTATCCAGTCCGAAGAGCTGCTTGTGAGGACAGAGTGCAGAAAACCACAGGGCTGTGACAGTGACTGCCGGGTGTTGGGAGCCTGCTCCGCCACGCACTGACCAAGCAACTCACCCATGCCGGCTCTGGCCCCCCACATGCCATGCCTCCGTGTCACGGAAGCGACAGCTCCTGCTGGTCGTGGGCCTCTGAGATTCCTAGGAGGGATGGTGCTCCAGAGGTGGAACCCACAGCACCCAGGTCTTTCCTCTGTGAAGGCTTCTGGGGAACTGGGGCAAAAATATTTGTTGCTATCTTAAGGCCAGCTTGGTTTCCCTCTTTGCTCTGACTGCTAGGAAGCTCAGAGCCTAAATTGCACCCCACCCCCCAGCAACTGTACAGGATCGCTTGGTGTGCATTTGGGGTTCTCTTTTGATTCTTGGCTTCATCTTATTTCTTTTCCTCTTCTTTTTTTTTCTTCACCTCAATTTCACTCACAGTGTCTGTCTTGTTGGCCAGTAGTGCCATAAAGTCTGAGGCTGGGGGTGGGGGTGTTGGCTTGGCTTCCCTCCCCCACCGCACGAGGATGGGGCCTCTCTGGTGCCGAGTTCAATTCAAGGACTGGGGATGCCAAGTGCTCGTAACCATCCCTGTGGACAGAAACCCAAATGGTGACACTGGCTGCATGCAGAGTTCTTTCCTCAGGGACGCGCCCAGAGCCCTGGATGGCATTCCTGCTGCCCCTTGATCCTCACTCCCTCGAGAATATTCTCAATGCAAATGTTTCTATGTTTGTGTGTGTGTGTGTCACAAAGGTGAAAAGCAGTCAAACTTGGGAAGAAAAAATGGCTGAAATACTACCATTCACAACTGCCACCATCTTCCTCACTGACGTTGGCCGGAGCGTGGTGCCGCCCACTCCATTTCACGTGTTGTGGCCAATGACATCACCACAAAATGACCCCAGTGTCCGGAAACTTCAGCGTGTCCAGCCATTCACCAGCAGGAGGCTCAGATGGTCAGTGAAGACTCCACAGCCACATCCACTTCTGAGCAGCAACCCTGTGGCCTTCAGTGGCTGGGCGGGGACTGGGGAGGACAGGCCGGCAGCCATAAGCCCTGCTGTGGCTCACCTGAGTCAAGAACACTCCACCCAAGCACTGCAGGCCCACGGCCGTCGGAAACATCCCTGGAGGTCCGGACAGAAGCTGAGCAAGCGTGCAGAGACTTTGCTGGCCCCGTGACCTGGCCAGGGCAGTTCTGGTTGTATTTTATGAAAGTGTCAGTCCACAGTGGATTGGACATTTTGAAAGCTGGTTCTTCCTCACAGAGAGACTGAGAAGCACTCGTCTGAGATCCTGTAAGAAACACCGGTATCACATCCCATAATAATCATATGGGCGCCCTCAACAGCTTGCCTCCCCGGCCGACAGCCCTTTTGGGCGAGCGTCACAGCAAAAGGCTTGTCCAGATCAGCTCTCGCTGGTCCAGCCCCAGGGAGTCTTAGCCCTGTGGGCACGGACAAAAATTACACAATGCCCTTGTCTTAGTTTTTGTCATTATTAGTTATAAAGACACATTGGATACTTGGATTTTTAAAAATGTTAATACGTCAGAAAGCCGGAAGATGACGAATCAATGGATGTTGCAGCCCCACTGTGCGCCAGGCTGTGCTATGCTTCCCGGGAGGTGTGAGCCCAGGATCTCCCATTCCAGGAGGCAGCGCCTCACCGCCCTCACCACTTCCCCGAACCTTACGGCAAGACGAGCTGTCAGAGGGGCCCACTGTGCCACAGATTGGAGTAACCTGGCCATTGGCAATTTAATTAATCATCAAATTGGCTGTTGGCAAACGAACTCAGGGCAAAGCCACCCAGAACTTGTGCCTAGCACTGGCCGTCTGGAGCCAGGAACCCGCCTGGACCACACTCTGCCCCGGGGAGGTCAGTCCTAGTGGAGGGGGATAGACAGAACAAGCAAAGAGCCAGAAAAACACGTGGGGGGAGCACGGGGAAGGTGGATTTGAGCTGAGGCCTGGGTGGAAGAAGGCCAGAGCCACAGGCCATTTGCAGGGAGTGAGGTTCCATTGTGGACGCAACCCCTGGGTCTGGAGCAGAGTCTGAGGGCCGGTCGGGAGTCGGCGCAGACACACAGCTGGCAGGCGGTGCTGGCCCTGATGAGGGTGTGATGGAGGAGGTGCAGGGAAGAGATTTACTTCCAGAAACATCCATGAATCACCCCCTGTTTGTGCAACACAGTGCCGTGACTCTGTGGGGTGCTGCCCTTTCCCAGCCTTTTGGCTTACTTTAAAGTTAAGTGATTTCTCCTCTCCCTGTCCTTTATTTTAACCCAAAACCCAAAAGCAGTGAGCGAAGACACCAAGCCTCTATAGGTTGTTTTGGAGGTTTCCAGGAAACGGGGGCAAACATATTTGTCGTTATCTTGGGGCCAGGCTGGTTTCCCTCTCTGCTCTGACTGCTGGGAAGCTCAGAGCGTCATTGCACCCCACCCTAGCAGCCGTACAGGATCGCCTGGTGTGCGTTTGGGGTTCTCTTTTGATTCATCTTGCTTATTCCCCTTTTCTTTCTTTTCCTTCACCCCAATTTCACTCCTAGTGTCTCACTCATTGGCAGGTAGTGCCGTGAAGTCTTGGCTGGGGGTGGGGGGATTGCTCAGGGCCCAGGGGCTGCCTTGGCCTCCTTCCCTGGTGCCAAGTTCAATTCAAGGACTGAGGATGCCCAGTGCTTGTAACCATCCCCGCAGACAGAAACCCAAAAGGTGACACTGGCTGCATGCAGAGGGCAGTGGCGAGGCAGAGACTCCACCCTTTCCTCCAACAGCTCCCGCCTCAGCAGCCGTGGGCCCCGTGGGCAGGCCAAGGCCCACATGTGCTCCTGACAGGCAGTGCTCCCTGTCCTCCTTAGAAGAACTGAGACCTTAGAACAGGAACCGGGCCATGCCCATGTCCCCCCAAGCCCCACATCCTGCAGTGGGGCTGTGCGAAGTCTGGAAGCCACCTCCGATGTTCTGTGCGTCGGTAACCTTTAGCCGCCGTCTCTCAGCTGGCTTAGAACAGGGTCCCAGGGTGAGTCCCTGTATTAGTTCATTCTCACGCTGCTATAAAGAACTGCCTGAGACCGGGTAGTTTATAAAGTAAAGAGGCTTTATTGACTCACAGTTCCACCGGGTGAGGGGAGCCTCAGGAAACTTACCGTCGTGGCTGAGGGGAAGCAGACACATTCTGCTCCATGTGGCGGCAAGAAAGAGAAGAGTGAGTGTCCAGTGAAGGGAGAAGCTCCTCATAAAACCATCAGATCTCGTGAGAGCCCAGTATCATGAGAACACGAGGAGGGAAATGGCCTCTATGATTCAATTACCTCCACCTGGTCCCTCCCATGACACATGGGGCTATGGGAACTAGAATAGAAGAGGAGATTTGGGGGGTTCACAGCCAAACCATGTCAGCCCCACATTCCTGGTAAGGCAGCCTCCCATGCTAGTGCAGTTCACGACTCCGCTGTCCCTGGAAAGTTGACCAGGCCATGCGGAAGGGCACTGGGACCACCAGAGGGTGAGCAGACCCTCCCTGCCCTTGGTGGCCGTGGTTAGGGCAGCAGCTGTCCTTCTGTTTCTGGCCCCCTGTTTGTTGGAAGCAGATGCTCGGTGCCACAAAGAAAAATCAGCACTGAGACAAAGCATCTTTTAGCAACACAATTTTTACCTCCTGGACTGCAGGAAGGGCACTCTCACTGGCCGTCTTGCCACAAGAGAACAATGAACAAAGGAAAGCAGACACATTTATCCCTTATGCATCTGGGGTCGTCCTTACTGCTGTGTCTGGTCTCCGTTGACTGCAGCCAGACCTCACAATCTAAACTACAACCCGATTGGCTGACAACTTAAAACTCTTCTAAACAGGTGAAAGCAACAGAGAGCTGGGACCTGCCTGTGAGCATGTCCAGCACAGGTATCTTGGTTAAATACAAGAACATGGAATGTACTACGTGCCTGTAAGCATGGCGTGTCTAACAGCTACATAGGATGGGGCTTCACAAAGATATTAGCACACTTACGATTTATTCTTTAACAAGAAACTTTAAAAAGGAACTTTTCTGCTTCCCACACTCTTGTTCTTCATGTTTTCAGCTGCTCCCTGGTGGCTGTGGGAGCTCAGGATGCCCGGGGTTTCCATAAAGTTGTCCTGCAGAGTGAGAACCAGGCTCCCCACACCCCCATGAACGAACAGGCCTGTGCCTGGCCCAGAATGGCCAGGGCCTTCCACTGCGTGACCCCACTTGTGCTGGCCACAGAGCACGGTGAGAGCCTCAGCTACGTGGGGCCAGTGTCTTGTTTGTCACAAGATCTGAGTTAAAAATACATTGTGTGCCATGGTGAGGTGCATTTGTACAGCAAAGCCTCAGAATATTTGCTTTTCATGTGTTGTTTGGAAGCCAAGGCTTCTGAAATGTTCGTGAGTTTCATGGAATCGCCCTGCAGTGCGGGGTCTACGTGCCCGGCGGTCCTCCCTCCCTTGCTGCAGACACACACCCACAGGGTATGCTGTCAAAGAAGAAATGTGTCCTTAAGTTGGGGACAAAGCTGTCATCTATGAGTAGAAGGAAACCTACGTCTCTGATAATCCCCGGTCATGAAATCTCATCCTAACCTTCTCTGGACCTGAGAATCGTGTTCGTGACCCACACTCAGTATCTCCCCAGGTTCGACGTGAGTAAGTGGGGCGTTTTCACTGGGAAATTGTGAGATTGTCCCCTCCATGTTAGACAGTGAGTCATGTGGTGAAAACCGAGTCAGGAGGAATTTTGCTGAATCAAGGCTTTGCTCAGATAGCATTAATCATGATACAGACCTGCTAACCCTTTCGGGCGTTCCCAAGACAGGAACTCACAGGCGAGTGGGAAAGGAAGCCAGGAATCTCAGCTTCCCTGCATCCAGACTTCTCCACGGCTGCATTCTGCAGGGTTTGTTGGGCCCCTCTGCCAACCCTGTGGCTCAGCCACTGCCAGCAGCAGAGCCGAGGGTGCGCCTCTGGAGGGAGATGCTGGCTTGGAGGTGCTGTCAGGGCGGCCTCCCAGGGAGACTCAGCTCTGGCCGCCTGGCTCCTTCTGCCCTGGTCCTGTGAGAGAGGCCCTGGCTCTGGTCCCAGTGTGGCAGGGGCTGGAGGGGTGGGGCCGTATCCACACCCCTGCCGTTCCACCAGGACTGGGGCCCCTTGAGTTGTCCCTGCTGGCTTGGCTTCTCCTTCACTGTGGTGGGGTTGGGGAGAGGGTGGGTCCACAGCAGCCCCACCCAGACCCTGCTGCTCCCACCCCACCCGTCCCAGCGGGCTCTGCACCAAGTGGGTCCTGGCGGCGTCTGAGTGCA
The DNA here is from genome assembly GCF_009761245.1 of Sapajus apella. Lineage (NCBI taxonomy): Eukaryota > Metazoa > Chordata > Mammalia > Primates > Cebidae > Sapajus > Sapajus apella. Next base: position 1,444,585 of record NW_022436950.1, on the reverse strand, counting down.
TCTGGGTGGGAAAGGGAGCCACCGGGCAGCTCTATGCTGCTTCCTTCACTTTTCAGAAGAAAAAAATATCATCTCCATCCCCATCTGTTTTCTTTTTGAGATAAAATCTATTTTAGGACAGAAGTATGCACCCCGCTTTGCCCACGCTTGCCTCCCCCACAGCTGGGACACGGCTGCCTCTGTGGGTGGCTGCAGCTGCGCCCGGCTGTCCTCCCAGTGCTGAGCCGGGCAAGGGGTCAGACCCTAGGAGCGCCCCTCACTCTGGCAGCCCCAGGAAACCTCGTAAATAACAGTGTGAGAGCCCCCACAGGTGGCCCGCCCTGTCCAGGGCCCCCCTCCCTCAGGCTCCAGGCTGCCGGGGAGGCCCCGCATGAGAAGCCGCCTTGCAGAGCGCTCCCAGGCCAGCGTGTGGACCCCAAGACTCAGAGTGAACACTCAGACACCCTCCCACTGCACAGGTGTTTTTCTCTCTTAACTCCATTACAGAGAGGGGGCCAGGGTCCCAGTGACACAGAGAGGGGCCAGGTTCCCAGTGACACGGAGAGGGGGCCAGGGTCCCAGTGACACAGAGAGGGGCCAGGGTCCCAGTGACACGGAGAGGGGCCCAGTGACACGGAGAGGGGCTCGGGTCCCAGGGATACAGGAGCTGTTTTAGCTGAAATCACTTTGCCCTAAAGGCTTCACAGGTAGAGGATGGGTGCCCTCGGAATTCCACGCACGAGTTCTTCTGGTCCCTTCTGGAACATATTTCTCAGAAAGAGGCAGGCCAGAAGAGGCGGCCCCGGGGCCATGTCTGCCCAGAGCCGAGAGGCAGCACATCCCGGGCCAGAGAGGAACGAGGCCTGTGTCTGCCCCACCAGGGGTCAACTTCACCCGTCCATGCAGGGTGCTCTTCCCACCAGCGGGCCCTCCTGGCCACAGCCCCGGAGCGCCCGCAGCAGTATTCAGCCACGCCAGTGCCACCTGAGCCAGCGCTGCCCTGTGGGTCCCGTGGCCCAATCCTCAACCTCCCTGAGTGGAACGGCCCAGAGCAAACGTTACCAGACGTGCGTAACAGGAAGCGTGAGTGGATAGCGGAGGAGAGAAAAGGCTCCTCGCTGCCCACATGAGGGGTTTCCCCATCGGCACTCCCTGCGCTCCTGGGGGCTGTTCCTGGAAGCTGTCAGCCACGGGAACAGGGGCGCTGGAGGCGGGAGAGGCCCAGACCCCAGAAGACCAAGGCAGGAGAGTGTCGTGCGTGGAGCGCCCCAGACGCAGCCCACCCTGGGCAAGCACGCCCAGCAGGTTTTATTGTCCCCAGGACACAGAGCTGAGTGTGACCGGAGCTGCAGGCAGGTTTGAATCAGATTCAAGGTGGTGTTTTCTAAAATGCTGGCGGATGTTTAAGACACTGAGAAAAGTAGAAAAAATAAAAATAATAAAAACGTAAAGACGTGGGCTGTGCCACCCGGGATCTCTGTCCCTTTCTGGTGACCTCGGCAGTGCTGCATGAGGACCAGCACCTGGTGGCACCTGGTCCACCGCCCGCAGAGCCCGTGGCGACGCCGGCCTCATCTGCCAGAGCACCCAGGGCGGGCGTGGCGTCGGGAGCCAGCTTTGAGGAAGATCTGGGGATGTTCGGGACAGCCTCGCAAGGGGTGAGGAGAGGGCGTTCTCCCCACCGCCGGTGAAACTAAAGGCGTCACGGACCCTTTCCCAGGCCTGCGTGTCTATGCCGTGTGTCAGCCCCGCCATCCATCACGTCAGCGCCATTTCAGCTCCAGGCCTCGGGCACAAATCTGGCATTTCTCAGTGTCTCAGCAAATCTCCCTCAGGGCCCCCAGCCGTGGCCGCTGCACTCCAGGAGGTCCTGCCAAGCAAGTGGCCGGTGCGGAAGGTCCCCTCAGGTGGCCTTCAGTGGCTCGCCTGTGCAGAGGCCGCCAGAATCCCAGGCCACCAAGCCCTCCCCTCACTGCCCCAGGAGAGTTTTCATCTTCTAGGATCACACAATCAGAACCAGATGTTTCCCCAAACAGGGACCGGGCCAAGACGCGCCCTGCACACAGCGCCGCTGAGCCAACCCAGCCACGGCTTTCGTCTGGTGCGGTGGCCCACGCTGCCCGCCCAGCCAGGGCCCCGGTTCCTGGTGCCTTGTTCTCCCCTGAGCGTGTTGACAGCAAGGCACAGGTGGGCCCAGGAGCAGCACAGGACTGGAACCCTGCTGGTCAGGCCAGGCCACCAGGAGCTCCATCCTCGGTATTCTTCTCCTGGCTTTGGGGCTCTGTCCTCAAGCCCTGCCCCCTTCCTGACCCTCGCCCTGCCCGGTGGCCACGGGAGACTCCCAGCTCCACACTGGCCTCCTGATTTTCAGCTCAGCTTTCCCAGGAACTGACTCAGCCCTTGGTCTCCCATTGCCAAATTCCCAACCCAGGTTGTCGTTGAGAGCCAGGCCCTGGGGTCGGAGGGTTGGTGTTGCCGGTCAGCCCATCAGAAGGCTGTCCTTGGGCTCAGGCCCACCTGGGACATAGGTGCCACAGAAGGGGCAGTCCATGGGAAAAGCCCACAGCAGAGGTCCCCCAGAGTGGCAGCAGGCTGGTGCTGACAGAGCGAGTGCATCCTGCCCGTCCCAGCGGCACCCCTTTGCTTGTCACCCCATCCTCAGCCTTCTCTCCAGCTCCAGCTGGGACCTGGCTGCCACGGAGCCCTCTCACCCACCTCGGCAACTTTTTTTAAATTTTTGAGATGGAGTTTCACTCTTGTTGCCCAGGCTGGAGTGCAGCGACACGATCTCGGCTCACTGCACCCTTTGCCTCCCCGGTTCAAGCGATCCTCCTGCCTGAGCATCCTCAGGAGTGGGATTATAGGCACCCACTATCACAGCCAGCTAACTGTTGTATTTTTAGTACAGACAGCGTTTCACCGTGTTGGCCAGGCTGGTCTCGAACTCCTGACTTGAGGTGATCCACTTGCCTTGGCCTCCCAAAGGCCTGGGATTACAGGCGTGAGCCACCGTGCCCAGCCTGATGTTGGCAACTTTCAAGGCTCTGCCCTCCTCCATGCGAGGCCCCTTGAGTCATCACTTCCTTTGGGAATCAGTGACAAGTACCTACTCCAAACCCACAAAGGTAAGACACACTCACCTCAGAAGTCACTTCTCAAAGGGAAATGGACACAGAACTGCAGAGGACTCACAGTTGCTGCTGTGAGCCCGTGGGCGAGGTGCCACGGGTCTTCCGTGGTGGGGGAAGTGTTCTGTCTCTGAGCCGTGTGCTCCAGCAGCCACGAACCACGTTGGCTATCAAACCCTGAAAACGTGGCCAGGGGGCTGAGGAACCGGGCTTCTCATTGCATTTCACTTTAATGCATTTGCGTCTAATCTGAATAGACGCTTGCTACCAGCAGGACTGTGTGGGACAAAGCCAGCCCCAGAGGACCCAGGCGAGCCTGGTGCTTGGGGTCCAGAAATGGCACGAGAAGGTCAGGGCCAGAACGTTTTTGAACATGGGGCTAAAAAAATGCGAACGCCTGGTAAAGCTCTGAAAATGAAACCGATGTCTGACTGGAGACTATCCGCGGTGCCCGTGCTCTGTGCACGCCGTACAGCAGCACCAGGAGCTGGCCAGGCTAGCCCCACGCTGGGACAGCAGGCCCCAAGAGGCAGGCGTCACAGGCAAGTGAACATTTGACCCCAATAGGCGGCGTTCTGGTCGGCCAGCAGTCAAAACCTTGAACACCAGTACAACGCTAGGGAAGCACGGGCTGCACAGAGCGTCTCAAAGGACACATTTGAAACCTGAATGCAGAAGCCCCAGCTTTAGCGTGGCGTGCAGCTAGGCCCTCTTCGCTGATTTCCCCCAGAACAGTCAGTGAGCACTGTCCACGCCTTTCCTGGCCACTCCATTCTAGAAGGCGCCAAAGGGATTTGGGGGTGCAGGGCTGGCAGTGCAGAGAGGAACATTTCTTTCCACAGAAAAGCATTTATTTATTGAGCAAATGAATGCTTTGTGGATGTTTCCAGGAATTAATTTTTCCCAAATAAAATGACTTTATCCATAAACTCTCATCACCATTCCCCGATTCCTGAGTGAGGTCCCGCAGCACAGAGGTTAACAGTGATGCTGCAGCAGCAGCCCCGGGCTCAGAAGGGGCCACCAGGCACCAACGTCACTCCAGGGCCGTCTCCAAGACCAAGGTGGGTGCCAGGTCCAGCTTGGCACCTGTGGCTTCAGCCCTCTCAACAGTGACAAGCAGCCCATTCCATGCACCAACATCCTTCTTCCTTCAAACATCTTGACTGATTTTGGTGTCCTGCCTTCGACTATGACAGATTGGTAGAGCGCCATCCCATGGAGCCATGGGAAATAAAATTCGATCTGCTCATTCACCCATTTAAGGGCTCACTCGGACTGTGACAGAGCCTGGGAAAGCTAACGCAGTGATTTTTGTTTGAATGCTGATCTTATGGAGAACTTTTCGTTTCTAACATAATTTATTCTTATCGAGGTTCATTTAGGTACCATAAAATCCACCTGTGGTAAGTGACAATTCAATGACTTTTAGTAAATTTCTAGCGCTGTGCCACTCTCACCATGGTTTTATTTTCACGTTTGAAGCATTTCAATCATCCCGAACCAAGAAGTTCCCCTGGGTACATTGGCAGTGAATCACTGCCCCAACTCCCAGCCCCACCAGGCACCTGCAGGAATGCCTGCTGTCTCCATAGATTTCCCATTTCTGAGCATTTCAAGTGAATGGAATCTCGTAATGTGAAGTCTTTGCATCTGACTTCTTTCATTAAGCATGATGGCTCTTCACACACATCCATGTTGTAGCATGTATCAATAGTTTGTTCTTTTTAAATTAATGAGTAATGCTCTATTGTATCTACCACATGTTGTTTATCCAATCACCAGCCAGTGAGCATTTGTTGTCTGTTGTAAATCATGCCATTGTGAGCACTCTCATACAAGTCCTTGGGTGGATGTGTTTCATTTCTCTTGAGTATGTATCCAGGCATCGGATACTAGCTAATAAGGTCAACTTTATGTTTTCCATTTTGAAGAAAAATGGCCAAACTATTTTCCAATGTGGCTGCACCATGTCAAATTCCCACCAGCAGTGAACAAGGGTTCTGATTGCTTCACGTCCTCACCAACACTTGTGATTGTCTCTTTAACGACTGCCATTTCAGTGGGGGTGAAGTGACATCTCTGATTTGCATTTTCCCTAAGACTAATGATATTGGGCATCTTTTTGGCTTATTAGCCATTTGTAGATCTTTGGTGAAAAGCTGTTTAGACCGTTGATCTCGTTATTGAATTATGAAAGTTATTTATATAATCTGGATTCAAATATTTCACCAGATATATAATTTGTAAAACATTTCCCTGTCTGAAGCTTGTCTTCCCATTTTCTTAATCATGTCTTATGATACATATAAAAGCTTTCAATCTCAAGTCCAATTTATCATTTTTATGGATTTTTTTTTAAGTATCAAATCTAAGAAATTTTGCCTAACCCAAGGTCCCAAAGATTGTCCCTATGTTTTTTTCTCAGAGTTTTATAGTTTTAAGTTAGGTCTATGAGTCACTTGGAGTGCGTTTTTGTGTATTACATGCTGCAGTAAAGGTCTAATTCATCTTTTTGGTGGAAGTCCTCTCCTTTTGTTCTCCTTTCTCAAAATTGTTTTGGCTGTTTGAATTTCTTTGCATTTCCGAGTAAATTTTAGGGTCAGTTTGCCTGTTTCTACCACAGAAATCCTGCTGGGATTTTAATAAGATTCCATTGACTCTATACATCAATTAGTTGCATGATCTGCATGCAACTTTACCAAATTTTGGAAGCCGCGAGGCAAGAGATTTTGGAGCAAAACCCACCACTATGGCAAGATGAACTGAATTCCACCTCCATCCTCAAGTCTTTCCGGGCTGGGATAAAAAGGCCTGTTACTCTCATCATCCAAATCTCAGAAGCGTCTTCCCTGAGGCCAGAGGTAAACAAAAGCTAACTAAAGCTATAGTACAGCCCCAGTCTAGCCCAATTCCCAAATAGATAAGGTGAACAGAGGAAAAGAGTTACCTGTCCTAGAGAAAAGTAACATTGGCCTCAGTCTCTGTGATTCTTTCACAGACAACACCCACACACCATCAAAACTTACAAAACAGATGAAGAAACAGGAAAATGGCACTCACAATCAAGAGAAAGACAAGCCCATAGAAGCAGACCCACTGACAAAGTAAAATCAATGCTAGAATTAACAGACACAGACTTTAATATAACTACATTAAAGAAAACAGAGGAAAAGGTGGTCAAAATGTACAAAAATAGAGAGAAATTACAAAAATAACTGTGACAGGCATTTTCTAAAACCACAACAAACTAAGAGGCAGGGAATGGTGAAAAGACTTGAGGTAAATACAAAAGGAAAGCAGCAGTCCCTTGCCTTGCCTCTGCAGGTGGACCTGGGGAACTCTAGCCCAGTCCTTTCTGCTCTCCCATCTCAGGCTGCAAGTGATGGTAAAACCTGTCTTCGCATTCCAGGAAGCCTTCTGAGTCCCAGGCTGCTGAAGGTAGGCACTCACTGTCCCCACTGATCCCTGCCCTGACTGAGCTGACCCACCCCTCTATCTGTGTCCTATCCTGCAGCAACCACACTGTTGTCTTCCACTGGCCAGAAGCTCTTTTCACTGTGGATCCGTGGACTTCCTCTTCCTCTCCTTGGCTGAATTGCCTTCCCAGAGAACTAACCCTCTGTTTCAAGGTGTTTCTCACCTGGTTCTCACCACGCCCTGGAAAGCTGCACTTCCCGGATGCCCTGGCAGCTGCAACTTAGGTTCTGCCCAATTGTGAGGAGCTGGGTGATTTTTGGATGGCAGAAGTGGAGTGTGAACCACACAGCTGCTCTGGCTGCTGCAGGCAATGTTCACTACTATTTGTGTCCTGGTGGCCAGGGACCATGTTCCATGTCTGGTCACCAGCTCTGTGGCCACAAAAGGCCAGTGAGTGAGGGCAGTGGTGTCGGCAATAACAGCAGGTCCTTAATCTCTAGGTCTTGGCCTCAGTGGTATCAACTGGTGTCTGCTCCCCCCTCCCTCCAGCCTCGCAGTAGATTTTTTTAGAGATATGGTCACACCCTGTGCCCAGGTTGGAGTGTACTGTTTACTCACAGCTCACTGCAGCCTTGAACTCCTAAGCTCTAAAAATCTTCCTGCCTCAACCTCCCAGTAGCTAGGATAACAGGCATGCACCGCCATGCTTGACTAATGTATTACTTTTCACTTTTTTGAAAGGCAGGGGTCTCACTATGTTGCCTAAGCTGGTCTTGAACCCCTGGCCTCAAGCAGTCTTCCTGCCGTGGCCTCCCAAAGTGCTGGGATTACAGGTGTGAGCCACCTGCAGTGACTGTTAAAGCCTTGCTGCTTGTACTAATCCCTTTCTGCTTCTAATGCCTGAAGTGGTTTCTCTAAAGTAAGGATTCTTGTATCTCCCTTCTGGAGAATCTTCTTGGAAGTCCCCCACTCACCTCTGCTTGCATTCCATTGGCCAGAGCTGAGCCCTGCAGCCATGTCTATCTGCAAGGAGGTCTTGCACAGGTAGCCTTTCAACCGGGTACATTGCAGTCTCCAGTAAAACGAGATTCTGTTACCCAGGAGGAGAAGGAAAATATCAAAACAGGCAACCGGCAGCCTCTGCCACCAACTCACAGCGTCAACCCCTTAAAGAGTCTGATCATCAGAGCAGTGCGACAGAAGAGTAACGGTGCCCTGGGGGGACCTCAGGGCTTGTCCTTGCCTCTCCTGGTCTTTTGTTATTACTATTTTCAATCAAAACCATGAATGTCCACATACTTAAAGATTTGTTTCCTAATTGTCTAGGTGTCAGGAGTCAGTAATAGTAAGAAAACAGAATTGATTCCAAAAGGCCTGGACAGGCTGGAATGGAGGCTTGCAACTTGAAAGTTGGAACTTCATGGGATGACAACAGACCCGGCACTTCATATCCAACCCCCAAGTGGAGCCGTGGCTGAGCATAGCTGGGTTTCTCGCCATGGACCGTCACAGGGACCTGGCAGGCGAGCAGCCCCCTGGGAGCTCATTCTCCTCCTGGCTATGAGGAGGTAGGTGTATCAGTGTCCTGTGCCCACCCTGACCAATGACCACAGCTTGGTGTCTTCAAACAGCAGAAACATATTCTCTCACATGCTGAAGACCTACAGTTCAACGTCAAGTTGCTGGCAGGGCCACACACCCTCTGCCAGTGAGCTCCTTCCTGCGTCTTCGGGTTCCTGGTGACTGCCGGTGGCATCCTTCATCCATGGCTGTGTCACTCCCGTCTCTGCCTTTGTCTCCGCACAGCACAGCTTCCTCCTTTTCTCTTTCCATGTGTGTTTCCTGTAAGGACACTTGTCACTTTACTTGGAGTCCACCTGGGTCATCCAGGGTCATCTCATCTCAAGATCCTGAACTTGGCCAGGTGCAATGGCTCACGCCTGTAATCCCAGCACTTTTGGGAGGCCAAGGCTGGCGGGTCACCTGAGGTCAGGAGTTCGAGACCAGCCTGGCCAACAAGGTGAAACCTCGTCTCTACTAAAAATACAAAAATTAGTCGGGGGTGGTGGTGTGCTCCTGTAATCCCAAGTACTCAGGAGGCTGAGGCAGGAGAATTCACTTGAACCTGGGAGGTGGAGGTTGCAGTGAGCTGAGTTTGCACCACTGCACTCCAGCCTGGGCGACCGAGTGAGACTCCTCTAAAAACAGACAAACAAACATCCTGAGCTTAACATCTACAGAGACCCCTTTTCCAGATAAGTCACGTTCACAAGTTCCAGAGAATAGAACATGGATCTATTTCTTGCGGGGGTGCGCCCCTCAACTCACCATGGGGAGTTTAGACAATAGAACCGGCAGCTGCAGAAGAACAGGTGAGATGCACCCAGCACAGTCAGTACCTGCTGGTATGTTCCTGCCCCAGGCTCTTCAGCGCCACACAGATCGGCTGAGCATCCCTATTTGGAAGGCACCGGTGATCAAAATTCTATGATTCCATTTGAAGTGCTTATTGATAATCCATGTGAAATGTCCTGAGCATTTTTCGGGTCTTCAGGCTTGAAATAATTTGATAATGAGGTGCAAATATGAAATGAAAATATGCCAGGGCTGGACGCCACCTGGCAGGCACCTACCTGGGGTTTGGAATCAGGAGTCAGCCCTGTGTCCGGTGGTGTTGCTGCCACTGAAAACCAGGTGCTGAAACTTGGTCAAGTTTCTGGACCTCTGGGGGTAAAGAGTGACCCCTACTTCTCCAGGAAGTCTTTGTCAGTTTGAATGGAGTCAATATCTAAATACGTAGCATAGTTCAGGAAATCATAAAGCCCCAGTGAAGAGCAGGTCTTACTACAAGCATGAGGGTGAAGTGGCCACAGGGCCCTGACCTGCGAGGCTGGCCCGTTGCTCTGGGAGAACCACGTCCTAATGGCAGGATCTGGTTTCCAGGGTTGTGTTGGGTCGGCAGGTGCCCAGCTGTGCCGGGAGCGTGTGTGCAGCAGGGAGGAGCTGGGGTGTTAGGGGTTGCGTGCTCACGGTGCTCAGTCTCCAGCTCGTGCAACGGCTGATCCTTGGTCCGTGGACGCCACCCTCCCCATCGCTGTCCCCTTGACCGCTGGAGCCCTCCCCGCGGGGCTTCCCCGGGCCCACGCACCGCTCACCCTGCCTGGCCTCCTCTGCCGGCTCCTCCTCTCTCCAGCCTCTTCTTCTGGGACTCGCTGCTCCCTCTGTTCTTTGTTATTTCGCTCCCTCGTTATTTTGCTCCATGTTGTGGCCATAAATGCCATCTCACTGCCGACAGGCTCAAGCTCCTATACTAGCCACCATTTTTTATTTTTTTTTTTCGAGACGGAGTTTCACCCTTGCTGCACAAACTGGAGTGCAAGGGCGCGATCTCGGCTCATGGCAACCTCCACCTCCCAGTTCAAGTGATTCTCCTGCCTCAGCCTCCCCAGAAGCTAGGATTGCAGGTGCCCACCACCATGCCCTCCAGCCAACTTTTTATCTCTCAAGCTCCAGGCTCCAATATCCAAATGTCTATTTGCTACCTCCAGTTGGAAACTAACAGAGAGCTCAGCTTGGCCTGTCCAAAGCTGAGGCCCTCCTGCCCTGCTCCCCACCCCCAGCCTCCTGCCTCCCCTGCACCACCTGGCCTGCCCCCAGCAGCCCTCCCCTGCACTCCCTGGTCCACCCGTCACCCCTGCCCCTCCCTACCCCCAACCTCCCTACCCTGCCTTACCTTCCTAGTTGGGGCACCTCCCAGCACTCTGATGAATGGCGTATGCCTGCCCTCTGTCCCCACCATGAAAGCCCCTGGAGAAGCTGGCAGTGCCTGGCAGGCAGTGTAGACAGTGTGAAGTGAAGTGGATGGTTGGGGCCAGGTGGGAGCTGCAGGTGCAGGGAGCCGCCCTGGCCCATCAGGAGGCAGGACGTCCTGGGTCCTCACTGCCTGGAAAGCTGCTCTCTGGGGTGGTGGGCTGCACCCTGGGGTCCTCTGCAGAGGTGACCAGAGGAGCTATAGCAAAGTGCCCTGCGCCTCCCTGGGGGGTGGGGGGATTCTCACTTTGGCAGCTTTGTGTCTCCCCAGCATATTGGCGAATGATTTGAGGTGCCTGGCTTTTGCAGGCCGCACCACTGTCACCTCCAACATTGGCAGGGGTCAGGGCTTCGGACCAGGAGCTGGTGGGCACTGGGCAGGGTGGGGCCTCCTGATGAGGTCGCGATTCTGGGTAGCACCACCAGGTGGCGATGGAGCCCACAGGCCTCCCAGGTGGGGCCTGGGCGTGGGAGCGGCCGGGTGGGGCAGGGCAGGTCTGGCACGCCCTGGCACGCCCACACCCCCAACCTAGCAGCCCTGCTCCCTTTCGGGCTCCCCAGTGGGCCAAGTCTCCCACACTTGGCCAGTCTGTCATATGGCACGTGCGGCCCTGGCTGAGGCCCTGTGCCCTCCCCCTTTCCTGGAAGCCTGGAGGGCGTTCCATGTGTGGGCACCGTGGCCTTAGGAGGCCTCCAGAGTCGGCCTCAGTGGGTGCATCCTCCCGCTTGGTGGAGGGGACTGGACACCATTCACGACAGAGAAATCGACTGGAGTTGATGACATTAATCTCACCAGGACCAATGAGTGACTCAGTTCCCCAGGCCAGCTGTGGGAGGGGCCTGGCCAGGGATGAGCAGAGGGGCTGGTGTCAGTGATGCCCATACCCCAGAGGAAGCAGCCAGGGGACAAGGGTCAGGGGTCGGGGGAGGTGGGGTCCTAGGGGAGAGGCAGCCAGGGGTCAGGGGCTCCCAGTCACTCAGTCATGAAACGTGCACGGTGTGTGTGCCACACTGAGTCTTCTCAGCGCCTTTGCCAAGCACTTGAGCATTTCAGAGGTGCAGGAGTGCAGAGTGCCCCTCCCCGACTGCCCCTGCCTGGCCGGGCGTCACTGTCCCTATGGTGATGGGTGGGATACAGCTGGCTTTTGGCGGGAAAGAATTTCTGGACAGGGTCACAGGCATCCTTGGTGAACCTGCAGCCCCAGACCTGCCTGGTCCCCAGCAGGCTGGAGGAGGAGGGTTTTCCTGCTGGGACCCACAGCAGACACTCACAGGCACCACAGGGGGGACTGGGGCACAGTGCAGCACTTGGGCTGGGCTGCCCAGGAGTCCCCATCCAGTTCTTGCCCTCCCCTGCTCTGTTCCACCCTCCTACTGCTTCCTCCCTGGTCCTGTCTGGCACGCAGGCCCAGGGAGGGTCCCCAGTCCTCCTCTGGGGGACTTTCGCCTTGGCTTCCCTCTTGCCTTTGTGCTCCAAGCCGGCAGGAGGACCCTGCCTGTGAGACACAGTCTCACTCTGTTGCCCAGGCTGGAGTGTAGTGGTGTGATCATGGCTCACTGCAGCCTTGACTTTCTGGGCTCAAGAGATCCGTCCACCTCAATCTCCTGAGTAGCTGGGACTACAGGTGTGCGCCACCATGCCTGGCTCATTTTAAAAAGAAATGCTTTGTGAAACAGAGTCTCACCATGTTGCCTAGGCTGGTCTTGAACCCCTGGACTGAAGGATCCTCCTGGCTTGGCCTCCCAAAGTGCTGGGATTTTAGGTGTGAACCACTGCGCCTGGCTACTTGTAATTTTAAAAACTGCAGGCAGACAGGGCTTATTAGTTTTCTGTATGTTTATCAGACAATTGTGTCTCATCTTTTGGGATTTGCCCATGGTTTTAAAAAAATTCCTGTGAGTTTGCACAGAGGGTCCGTGTGGGCCCTGGTTGCCTTGCTTCCTGGTTGGTTTGGTAAGCCCCATTCCTTGAGATTGGGGTCATTCTATCACCTTAGAAGTTTTCACATTTCTATTTAGTCACATTTATCAGCGTTCTTTTGTGATTTCTTATTTCTGTTGCTTCTTTTCAGCTTTTCATTGTGGAAAATCTCGAACATACCCAGAAGGAGACAGAATCCTGTGATAAAGCCAACCGCCCTCCCCGACACCACCAGCCTCAGGGCACCCTCTCCCACCAGTCTCAGGCCAACCTGGGGGTTGACATGTAGTCATGTGGACCCCAGGCCTCACACGTGAACTCTCACCGAAGGTAGTGACAAGACCGCCACTGCCGCCATGTGGGCCCCACGTTGGGCCTAACCCTAGATCACTAGATGCTCATCTCAGGTGTAGTGATTCTGGAGCGTGCGCTCTGCTGGAAAAAAACATGTCTCCATTTCATCACCCCATCCACCTTGACTTTAAACTTCTTCGAGAAAGCCGCCTGGGTCGGATGGTCAGACGCCGGCAGGCTCATGAGGTGGTAACTCAGATGCGCTGCAGGCGTAGGGGCTCGAAGCTGTCTGCAAAGTTGACTTCTATGTGTGCTTTACAGAGAATCGAATGGGCCCCTCATTTTCCTTGGTATGGGAAGTAGAAAAGTTCCTCTTTGAAGTGTCCTTTCTTGTTAAACCATAAAATGTGCTAATATCTTTGTGAAGCCCCATCCTATGTAGCTGTTAGACACGCCATGCTTACAGGCACGTAGTACATTCCATGTTCTATACTTAACCAAGATACCTGTGCTGGACGTGCTCACAGGCAGGTCCCAGCTCTCTGTTGCTTTCACCTGTTTAGAAGAGTTTTAAGTTGTCAGCCAATCGGGTTGTAGTTTAGATTGTGAGGTCTGGCTGCAGTCAACGGAGACCAGACACAGCAGTAAGGACGACCCCAGATGCATAAGGGATAAATGTGTCTGCTTTCCTTTGTTCATTGTTCTCTTGTGGCAAGACGGCCAGTGAGAGTGCCCTTCCTGCAGTCCAGGAGGTAAAAATTACAGTGCTGAAAAATCCTTTGTCACAGTGCTAATTTTTCTTTGAGGCACCGAGCATCTGTTTCCAACATTTGGAAATACACTTGCCCATGTTCCTTTTCAAAATTAGCATGCTGGGCTGTTTGGGTGTGAAGAGCTCATTAGCATCAACTTGGACGTTCCTTCGTCATGAGCATCACTGCGCAGCAGGGAGCCACCCTCCAGTGCACATTGAGCTTACGCTTCTTTATTTTATTTTTATTTATTTATTTTTTATAGAGACGAGGTTTCACCATGTTGATTAGGCTGGTCTTGAACTCCTGACCTTGTGATCCACCCGCCTTGGCCTCCCAAAGTGCTGGGATTACAGATGGAGCTTACACTTCACGCAAAGACACGTCTTTCTAGCACAGACGGTCTAACACACCTATTTCCTGTCGCAGCTTTTTTGATTTGCACTGATCTTGGAACTACCGGAACAAACTCCCTAATCTCATGGATCCCCCACCCTCTGCCCACCACACTCGGCTTTGGCTAAAAGTCAGTTTGGGGATGGTAAGATACACAGTCTGCGTTTAGAATGGATTTCATGGCAACTGGTTTGTGGATAGAATATGGTTTGCATCTCTGTCCCTGTCAAATCTCACGCTGAATTGCGTCTCCGGTGTTGGAGATGGGGCCTGATGGAAGGTGACCAGATCACGGGGGCGGAGTTCCATGAATGGCTTAGCTCCGCCCCCGCTCGGTCCTGTGGAGTGAATGGGTGAGCTCTCATGTGATCTGCTTGTTTAAAAGTGTGTGGCCCCTTCCCCCTCTCTTGCTCATGCTCCAGCCATGTAAGATGTACCTGCGCCATGCCTGGGAGCTTCCTGAGGCCTCCCCAGAGGCAGAGCAGATGCCAGCGTCATGCTTCCTGTACAGCCTGGGGAACTCTGAGCCAATTCAACCCCTTTTCCTTATCAATTGCCCAGTCTCAGCTATTTTTTTACAGCAGCGTGAGAACGGACTCATACGGAATATCCGCAGTTTCTTCCCACCTTTTGACGGAGGCAGGAGGGCCTCTGGGTTTGGCTGGCCAGCTCTCCGTCAGGCAGCCACCTGCCTCCCGCCACATCACTGCCAGCAGGGACCACGTTAGAGAGGCACCGTGTAGAGAGATGCCACTGTGACTCTTCATCTGTTCCCTCTTCAGCAGCCCTTCCCACCTGGAGCTTGTAGGAGAATCCACGATTTTCATCGCGTGGTTATTATTTCTGTGGCATGCTCCTGTATGTGCCTGGCCTAACACCTCTGGGAAGTGTCTTTGTGTATTTCTGGTGATTGCGCCTGAACGGCATCATCGGCCTCGCTGCCGTGTACACAGCCGTTACTCGTGGATCTGTCCTGGTACCCGTGCGACTGTCATCCTTAGTCCGCAGTAACTCACTGGCCAGACAGCACAGTGCCAGCTCCCGGTCTGGCGTCATTTGGTGACTTCCTTCTGGTCACGACACTTACCTTGGACTGCGTCTGCCACCTTCTTCTCTGGGGAAGTTTCGCACGACTGATTCCAGGAAAGGAGGGGGCCTCGGATTCGCGCGAATGTGGTTGTAAGGGCTGGCCACCTCGCGGGCATCATTAGCTGCCTGTGCCCACCCAGAGAGTCCAGCCGGCACCATCCTGACCGTACGCCTTCCCACTGGCACAGCTACCTCTCGGGTAGAGTGTGGGCCTCACGGAACGGCCCTGGGGTTGTAGGGGACGGGGCGCAGTGGCCCCTCATGTGAGGGTGACGTTTGCAGGTGCTTGGTTCTATGGCAGACTCTGGTGTCTCTCAATTTCCACCTGGACACATGAGCACGTGGCATGTGTCCCCCACCGGCCTCGCCGGCAGCTGCTGTGGCCACGAGCCCCAGGGGCTCTTAGGCAGAAATGCTGTGTGGAACATCTGGGGAGAACCCCTGAGGAGCTATTCTGGGTGTAGTGCCAGGTGAGAAGGTCTGAGAAGCAGCTAGGCAGCAGGGGGCGGGGTGTGGGCTGTGGTGCCCCCAGCAGGAGCAGGAGGGAGGCAGTGCCAGGGCCCCCGGGAGGCTGAGAGCTGCAGCTCCAGCCTGGCCTCCTGCTAGCAGCACGAAAGGGAGGTGGATTTGTCAAGGGACGAGGAGCCTGTATGTCCCTGCAGCACTTTCTGAGCTTGATCTGTGTCTCCGGACTTGGGCACACGGTGGTCTCTACTGGAACCCTTGCCTCGGGCCCTGCGAATGTCTGTGGTGGGCTCACAGACCCGAGTCACCCACGCGGACATGAGCTCTGCCATCACCTGTCATTCTGTCACACATCTAACTGCCCATCACCGGGGGCTGCTTACTCTCCAAAGGGGCTTTATTAATAACTGCAGCACTGGAAGACATTTGTCGGAGGCCCCAAGTACCCATCAGGGGTTTAATGCGACTTCAAAGAGCCACTGAATCCAGACTGAAGTTAAGAATGTGTCAGGGAAATACAGCTCCCCAATGCTGCACCCAGAAAGTTTAAGTGGAACCACTTCCCAGGTCCTCCCGAGTGGTATCATGGCCTATGCTTCAAAAGCATCCTATGTAAAAGACAATATGCACTGAAACTACAGCGCAATTTAGCTGCAAACCCAAGTTTCCACTTTCTGTGCACTCAGATATCAGATAAAAACTTTTAAGCCGCGTAAGAAACTGAGAACACTGCACCATTTAGTTTTTGTACATAAATCCCAATACTTGCATGAATTACGAAGCCACACTTTTCTTCTCCAAATTTTTATATGAATTTATTTTTCATCACTATCAGAAAATAAAATGTTATTGCATTTGAAGTCAAATCAGCAAAACAGTGTAATTGGCCAGAGAGTTCCTTTAAATAGAAATTTTAAGTGCATTTAAAAATAAAACTTCAGGTCTCATATATGATTCTAATCTCTCACATATAGTACAATATAAGTATAGGATATGTATTTCTCATATATATAACTACTCGGGAGGAAGGCTGAGGCAGAAGAATCACTTGAATCCAGGAAGCGGAGGTTGCAGTGAGCGGGGGCTGCGCCACTGCCCTCCACCTGGGTGACAGAGCAAGACTCCGTCCCAAAATAGTGATAGTGTGACCATCCATGAATTCTTGGCTGAAAGATTTCGTGTCAATGGACACTGAGTGGAAATCCTTTCCAATTTGTAATTGTAGCCTTTACGTGTTTACTTCCCCCCCGCCTTTTTTTTTGAGACAGAGTCTCAGTCTGTTGCCAGGCTGGAGTGCAGTGGCTCGATCTCGGCTCACCGCAACCTCCGCCTCCTGGATTCAAGCGATTCTCCTGCCTCAGCCTCCCGAGTAGCTGGGACCACAGGTGCGCACCACCACACCCAGTTAATTTTTGTATTTTTAGTAGAGAATGGAGCTTCACCACGTTGGCTAGAATGGTCTCGACCTCTTGACCTTGCGATCTGCCCGCCTTGGCCTCCCAACGTGGTGGGATTACAGGCGCAAGCCCCTGCGCCCGGCTGAGCTGGGCTACCTTTTTCTAAACAAAGGTATTGGGCCTAGAAATGGATCACAGTTGCTTGTTGTGAATGTGAATGCATTTAATCTCATTTGTGAAGATGGGTGGGGTGGCAATAAAGCATCACCCCCTTCAAACCCCCATAAAATAACAAGCAGGTGGCCACACCAAACAAGGGTGGGCCCTGCCTCTGAGGGGCTCATGCTAGGGGTTTGAGCCTGAATCAGTCAGTGCCCTAGGCCCACCTGCCCGTCTGTCCTGTACTTAACGGAGGAGTGGGCTAGGACACAGTGGACGTACAAATGCATAAATGGCCCGATTTCTTCCACAAATACACTGCAAGACAAAAAAAAAAAAAAGCCAAGACAATCTGAAACAATGGGGAAATCTGAATATTTGATCATGATATGAAACTGCCCACTTTGACAGTGGGTAAGATACTGTGTTATGTCTAAGAAGAGAGTCTATCTTTGAGCGAAATCTACTGAGATATTTACAGATGAACTGATAAGATGTCTGGGATTCCGCCTACTAACAACCCTGTTTGGGGTGAGGAGGGTGTAGACTAAACAATTTGGGAGTGTTTACAGCTGTTGAGGCAGCTTGATGAGCACACAGGGCCTCAGAACGACTTCTGAATGTGTCTGGCTTTTTCAGAGAGAGAGAAAGAGGAGAACCTGAAGACCAGAAGATACTTGACATGTACGACAGATAAAGGATTAGCATTCCAAAATAGGCTTCAAAGCTTTCTAGTTCACAGCCCCCACGATGAAATCCGGAACACGGAACCCAGGACCATTCATTCCACCTGTTTACTGGGGAACGGCAATGTCTTCGTCTCTTGGGATAGAGTAGACCCTTTTCCAACTTCCTGCTCTAGCATGTGAGATAGATAGACAAACCCGGGGAAGCACAGCGGAATCCGATTTTGAGGGTCCTTGGGCCTTGTGCAGAGGTGACATGAGCCGGCATCCTCCCGGCCCCTGGGTTCGGGGACTGATGGGCGTGGAGGGAGGCCTGGGAACAGGGCGGGGGAGATGGGCACATTCTGAGGGCGAAGCTGACGATTTGCTGAGTTAAATTAGGTCAGGAAGAAGATGGCTGCTCCACCGGCTGGGCGGCACCCCGGCACAGTGCCCTCAGGAAGCTGCTCCCGTGAGTGTGGGCTGGCCGCCTGGACGGGCTTCTATGCCCATGGACACGGCGGAAGTGATGGGATGTGACCTCCAAGATGAGGCTGTAAACAGACCAGCTCTGTCTCTGGTGCGTCCTCAGCTGGCTTCTGGACCACTGGCCATGGGGATCCTGATGGCCGGGCCTCGAGGCAGCCCTTTGGAGAGGCCTACTGGGTGAGGGAAGTGGCCATCCACAGCCACAGTCATGTGCCTGGAGGGCACCCCCCCAGCCTGGCCCCCCAGCAGCGGAGCCCCCAGAGGAACCCTGGCTGCAAGTTTGACTGGACCGCCCCCCGGGAAGACCACGAGACAGGGACCTTGCCGAAGTACACCCATACTCCGGACCTTCAGAAACTCCAAGGTCACGAAGGTCTGCTGTTTGAAGCTGTTAAGTTTTGAGGTAATCTGTTGCAAGCCGCAGGTAACTAACATAACCAGTTAGACATGCCAATTGCATCTGTCCAGAACCACCGCAGCCTCAGTGGCTGCAGGCTCCAAGTATCTCTTCTTATACTGGGGCCAACTGAGCAACCCCTTTACCCCTCACCATGAGGCAGTGCCTGGGGGCCAGTAGGGCCTTCTGCTCCAGAGATCTCTTTTGGGGGCTCAGGGGCAACCTGGGAGCCGTGGGCTGCTGGGAAGCAGACTGGGTGGGCTTCAGCGTGTGCGGTGGTGAAGCTGCCCTTGGTTTGGCAGCTGTGATGGGAGGAGGGAAGACAATCAGGCAAAGGAGGGCTGAGCTCGGACCAGGCCCCACCGTGGGGCCTCAGGCACCTTCTGGGAAGCTAGCAGGCACTGAGTTGTCCTAAGCTGGGCCAAGGTGGCCTGGTGCTTACACTTCCCCACACCCAATTGATTAGTCACTGGATGCGGGAGCCCGGGAAGGGACACTGCTGGGGGTCAGGAGCTGTGGCTGGTGCTTGGACTCCAGTCTCAGAGGTGTGTCTGCCCGGCTGTGGGCAGGTGGCTGAGCCTGGGCCCCTCTCTTTGGCCTTGTTCTCTCCAAGGCTGTTTCCAGATCACCACGGCTTGGTAAGCGTTTTGGGGGAGAAGATAATGTAAAGATTTAAATTACTGGACCTTTAAAATGAAGACACTCCCAGGGGACCTAATTATACAGGCAGAGGAGGACAGGTCTGCCACTGGTCTGGGTCTAGGGGCCGTCCCCATGGGGCCCAGAGATTTCCAGGCTCCCACCCCGATGGGACCCAGGGCACTGGCCGTTCAGCCCACAGGGTCCCAGGCACGCGAGAGCCAATGAGGAAGAGAGTGCACCGGCAGAAACCAGAGCTGGGAGGGCAAGTAACGCAGTCTTTATTTACACCACAAGAGTAACAGGTCGTGTGATGTGGTACAGAATACTGGACTCCAGTGAAGTGGAAAGAAGTTGACCGTCAGAAGAGGATATCATTGGTCAGTGAAAATCCATCCACACAAAACAAGAATGAGAAAACCAAACACAAAACCTCCAACTCCACTGAGCAAAAGAAAGAACCATTGGGCACATCCAGACAATCCAAGAGAAAGGGATTAAATCACAGAGAATGGTGGTCACGGCCAGTGCGGAGCCCACGCCAGGCGCGAACAGGCATCAAGTGGGATACAGTGTCGTTACAACTTTGTTTTCTACCACATTCCGTAAGAAGCTCTTGGGTGATTAAGGTTCAAGCCCCCGTTACAGATAGATAGATTATGTATGTTTGTCATTCTCATCAACTGGAAAATAGCGCCCCCACTATGGAGCACACACAGCAAAAAAAAACACAAAAAAACAACAACAAAAAAAAACCCAAACAAACAAAAACTGTTCGCTTTCTTTTTCTTTCAATAGGAGATTTTAATCAATGCCAGAGACAAAGTAAGGCCGAGCTAAGAACAAGCTCAGCCTCGTTACAATGAAGAAATGGTTTCCTTTCGATGCAAAGTATAATTTTAAACCACAGTGCTCGCACAGTTCACGACTGCTTAAAGTGAAATCTTAGCCATACATCATCTAAAAGTAATTAAAAAGTCAACACAGCTGTGCGGAAAAGGGGACTCTTTTGAGTCTGCCCGGTTCTCAATCAGAATAAACCATCACAAAGCCAGTGAGGGCGGGCGGCGCTCGCCTGGCCCGTGGAAGGAGATAAAAGGAAACAGAACAAAACAAGACAAAATTCCTCCAAATCAACTCGAGAGAGACAGGCAGTTCACTCTGAATTCTGCGTAGTTTCCCCAAGACACTGTTTCCACATAAATACAATAAACTCTATTACTGGTATGTCACAAGTGCTAGATAAACTTTTTTTCTTAATATGACAAATGTTTAAGTAGTCCTTTTTATTTTTCTTACAATAAAAAGTACAATTTCTTAAGAATAAGTTCAATAAGACGCAAACTTCCCCCCCTCCTCTCCTTCAAGGTTTTGTTTTACAGAAAAATTTCCATCTTTTGTATCTGCAAATGTCATGAGAGGGGAACAAAAAGGCATTTTTCTTCTCCCCCAAAGCTGCCGAGTTTGGCGTGCAAAATCTGTATACAATATAAAGACATGCCGGTCGTACAGTCCATGCAACCTCCAGGTGTAGGAAACTTAAAAAAATATATTCATATATATTTATATCTATATATTTATATATGTATCAATGCCCATAAAACACGTGGGCCCAAAGTCTACAAAAAGAAGAATGGAATGAGTACATGGCTGTGACCAGTAAAGAAGGAATGTTCTGATCAAAAATAAAAACAACAAAGTTCATTGCTAGTGCTGCAGAAATCAAACTTGCTTTTGTTCAGACCATTACAAAATGGTCCTTCCCCTTGCAAACATTTTCAAAAGAAGTAAAGAAAAACTGAAACACCTTGACAAAATGGCCCTCCAGAACCGGAGCCCTGGGATGCTGGGGAGGGGCGGCCAGTCCCAGCGGGCAACGGCCTTGGGGACAGCCGTCTGCTGGTGGGGCGTGGGCACGCTGTGGCGTGGCGGGAAGCCGTGAGGGCAGGGCAGACGCCAAAAGGCCCAGTAGCGTCATCGGGGTTTCCCTCAAAGGGATATAAAGTGCTCTCTTGCTGACTCCCAGCCAGTGCCCCCAAGGCCTCTGCAAAGGAAGAAAAAAGCTAAAGGTCCAAGGACCCACAGGGAGAGCCCTTGAAGGCTCCCTCCCTGATGTGGTCCCGCCCCCAGACGCCGAGGCAGATCCTCCGCCATCTGCCCTGGACACTTGCCAGGGAGAAGGGCCGAGTGTGTCTTCAAAGAAAAGGCTACACAGTAATGCTCTCAGCACATTTGTGAAGCTGGAGTGAGCTGACAGCTGAAATGTGCCTCCCCTTGCCAGGCCTTTGCACAGAGGATGTCTCCATTTGAATGAGATTAGAACTAAGCCCCCCAATGATAACCTGGCCACCGAGCAGTCCATGTCACCCCATCATCTGCTTAAAAAAAAAGTGAGATGATGCATTCCTCCCCATGAGCCATGGCGGGGTAAGAGGGCAGGTGGCAGGATCCCCAGAGGGCTGTGCAGAGAATGAGGCCAAGGAGGCCAGAAGAGCCAGCTAGCTGGGCCCTGCCACTGTTCTGTGCCATGAACGGGGAATGGACCAGCTCCTCTTGCCAATCTGGGCTTCAGAGCAGAGTGGCCACTAGGGAGGGGGAAGTCAAACAAGTCCCAAGACCTTCTGCCCTGCTCTCAAACCACCGTCTTAGAGCTGACCATCAGCAGCCCCGTGACCAAGTGAATCCAGGAACCTGCACTCATTTGGTCAAAAGTCTGAGTTAATTTCAGAAGCTACCCTGTAAACTTTACCAAACTTCGAAACTTGGCTCTGGGACCCTCCTGAGCACAGTGTATCTGAATGTCTGCCCACAGGTCTGAATCTGATACCCTTTGGAATGAAACTGGTGGCTTCAGGTGCTAGAAAATAAGTCACCAGTAAGACGTGACTGTCAGTTACAGTTGAAAAGAAAGAGAGTCAAGACTGGCTGTCTTGGTCAGGAAATCGTGCCCTCCTTGCAGGTTCACCAGGCAACAAGGGTCCTGGGTTCCTTGCAGCTACAGGCTCCAAAATCCAGGGCCGGCCACGTGGCTGCGGTGGAAAACTCAAATGGGTAAAGAGCCTCACGTGTGCCCCATGAATTGCTGACATGCGTAAAAGGTCTTTGGAAAACTGAAGTTAGAATTCTATCCTGACAATGTGGTCAGAGAAGTTTAAACATGAGTTTCATTAATGCTGACTGCTCATGGCGTCTGGCAAGCCTCCCGAGTGGCCGGGCATCCCAAGCGACGCTCCCTGTCCTTGCCATGGAGGGGAAAATACACCACCCTCGTAATACTACTAGTGTTGAAGGTAAAAAGAGCCCTGGGCTTCTTTACACAGCTCCTAGGACAGACTAGGAAAGACACAATCGTTGGTGTCACTCCGAAAAGACCTACGGTCCCTCCTCTCACTTTCTGAAAATAAACTCTGACGGTAACAATTCCGTACGCTGCAGAAAACTCACTGTACAAAAATAAACAAGAAAACAAAAATAATTAAAAAAACCTTTGAAAGTTAAAAAAAATGTACAAGCAATAATTCAGAAAGGAAAAAGATTTAGACATTATTACCATTCAGAAAATTGCTAAATGGTGAGGAAAAATGTAAAATTCATAAAACAATGCTTATTCAGGATCTTTTTTGTGAAAAATTCATACAAAAATCAACAGCAAATTTATACTCTTTGCTATAAAAACTCATTAGGTACATATGTGCATGAAGGCTTGGAGACAGAAGGGGTTCTGTTACAAAATAATTAAAATTAAAGTACAAAGTTGTAGGGTAGTTGCCCAGTGGCGAACGTGTTGGCGATCTGAAATCTAGCCAATCTGGAGCTCGAAAATACATGAATTTCAATCAGGATCCCTTTCTATAAGCACCTTTAGAGCAAATTCACAAGTCATTCATTTACAGGGACCTTCGCAATCTTCATTCATTTATATATATATATATATATATATATATATATATATACACACACACACACTTTTTCTATAAATGCATTATAAATATTTTATCAAGATTTCGTAAGAATCAAGTTTCTTAGCTTGGAATACATTGGAATATATATTATACACATATATATTTATTTATACCTAAAATTTAAGCAATACTTCATGCTACTTGCTTTTAATAAAAAGCATTCCAACCGTAGCACTGCAAGTGTGCCTACCACATGCTTCACGACCAGATGGAGATGCTCAATCGCTATGTGATGTGTGAGAAGAGAACACTTTGGATTCGTTTAAAATTTGTTGGACTTCAAAACCTCCAACGGGATTTGCCACTTTTTTGGAACTACCTCCATTTTCCTTAAACAGCAATAAAGCAAAATGAGGACCGGGGGCTGCAGCCCCTGGCCCCGGAGATGACGGCTGGTGCCCGAGCTCAGGGCTCAGGCCAGCTCGCGGGGCCGGCACGGCCAGCCTCAGCTGGCCACAGGAAACTGTCCCCCCAATTCCTGCTGTTTATTTTTTCTTAAGGCATTGTTCCTCAGACTTCAGAAAGCCCAGCCACAAAAATCCACCAGAGCAATAAAAAAAAGGCACAAACTTGCATCTTCCGATGGCTTTGAGAATCTCAAGCCAGCTTCTCCAGGCTCACACTCCTGTTTCTGTCCAGTTTTGTCTTCTTTAAAGGTCACTCTGTCCCCCACCGGGGTGCAGACCCCACCACTGCACACTGCTATGGTTCACAGAGGCAGGCCACAGCCGTAGAAAACGTTCTCTTTAAAAAAAAAATAAGCTACAAGATGAGTCGAGTGGTTTACACAGAGACTGTGGAGTTGTGTGTAATAATCAAACTTTAAGCACCAGTTTTAATCAAGTTTGTTGTGTATTATTAGATCTTTGATATTCATTTTCTGTGCCTCGCGTCAACTGAATTCGGCGGCTCGGCCGCTTGTCGCCGCAGGCTGCTTTCTTCTGCGGCGTCCCTCGTGGGACCCGCCAGAGTGTGCTTGGCTTGCGCGTGTCCGTGTGTCTGCGCGTCAGCAGCGTCTGTCCCGTGCTCCCTGTGAGGCCGCCACGCCCAGGTGTGCATGTGCGTCTCGAACCTGCGGGCCTGGGCGGCAGAAAGGCTTCCCGTGGCTGTCGCACACCGGGTGTCCCTGGGTGCTCTGAGAGCCCCGCGGTGGGACGCAGGCGTGACACGGGAAAGTTTCTTGGCTGAGCTTCAGGACAGAGACAGACAGACAAGAGAACAGCAGCTTCGAGGGGGCGCTACAGGGGCGGCTCCTCTTCCATGGGCTCCTCGTCTGGTCTGTGGATCCCGCAAGAGAAAGAGACAGGGGCGTGGGGCAGGCGCCCCACAGCAGAGAGAGAACAGAACGTGGGTTAAAGGCCGCGTGCTGCCCCACCTGCTGGCCTAGCCCGGGCGGCATCTGTTCAGGATCGACTGCTCCTTGTGCGTCTCTAAGGGACTTTGGCACTGGACGGAGAGGGCCACCTGGCCTGTTTCTAATCTGATGGGCATCCCTCTCCCAGGGCCCGCCCTGCAAGCTTGGTAGGGCACGTGCCATAAAGGTTCTGACCCTTATGTCACTGGGCACAGTGGGGCTGGGTGAGCCTGCAGGCAGGCGGTGGGGCATGTGGGCAGTGGGGCAGGTGGGCAGCTGGGCAGGCGCTCACCTCTTTTCGGCGGGCTTCACGCCCACAGACAGCGAGGCCATGGCGGTGACCGTCTCGGCTTCGTCGTTCTCGCAGGTCTGAGCCTCAATCAGAGAGCGCCCCGCCGTAGAGGCCGCACGTTGCAGGCAGCGCCAGTACTTGCCTGGGGGGTGGGGGGCGAGGAAAGGCGTTCAGTGACCGCAACTCAGCAGGAGGCTCCGTGGCCCGGGAAGGTCCTGCAGGACTCTGAGCCTCAAACGATATCGATCCCTTGTGATTTTAAAAGCAGCCCTCTTCGAAGAGACACGGCTGCAAACTCACAAAGACCAAGAATCTCTGGAAATATTTCCCCATCATGAGTGGCTGGAGACCCTCTAGGAGCAAGCCGGCCTAGGACTGCAGACAGAGGGTCTGGTGGGCCTGACTTTCCATGCTCACGGGCCCCTTTCTGCCCTGGGTGGCCAGGAGTGTGGGCTTCCAACCTGCTGGGCTGAGCCTTCCCATCTCTGGGAGCAGGTGAGCTGGGGGATTGTCACTGGGGCTGAGGGGTCTTCTGCCTGGGCCCTCACAGAGGCTGGGTGGACGGGTACTGCACCAGGTGCAAGGGGGTGTATGTGGAGGGCTGGGCTGGCCCAGGGTCAGCTTCAGGGCTCTGAGGCCAGGACTCCCCCACACAGGGAAATGGGGAGCTGAGCTCTGGACTGCACCTGCTTCTGTGGACAGTCTCAACCTTGTGGGTCATCTCAAAGGCAAGCTGGGCTTGTGACGACAGGGCGTGGGAGGTGCCTCTGAGACAGGCTGCATGCCACGCCCCTGCTTGAGGGGCAGAGCCAGAATGCGGAGGGCCTACACCCTTTTTCTCTGTGGGGCCAAGCGTTCTTTCAGCTCAGGGTGTGGGCTTCTGTGGTCCAGGGAAGAGGCTGGAGTCCCCAGGGCACAGGCTCACAGCCATGGTCCCTGCTGCTAGCTGGGGACCTGGAGCAAGTGACTCCACACTGAGACTGTCTAGGCCTTGATTCTCCAGACCTACAAAATGGGATGATGGAACCACTCCAGCGGGCTGTGGGAAATCCAGTTGGGGTTAAATGTGAGTCTCCACCAGCTCATAAAATGCAGCTGAAAGCCAGGCCTCCTGCTGCAGGCCTGGGGAAGCAGCCGGTATGGGATGGAGGGAGCTGGGGGCATAGTGAGACAGGGATGGGGCACTGTGGAGTCCCCCACCACTGGGGCATGTCCCCTGTGAGCATCCAGACAACTTACTGTGGATTTCCATGACCTTCTCCATGGAGCGGACAGCGTTGGCATTGGGTCTTTGCTGTAAAACCTTTTCTGGGAGGGGATCAAGCTGGAAGAAAATACACAGGAATATCAAGACTGCTGACACAGTCCACATGTGCATTAGATGGGGCTCCGAGACAGCAGCTGTTTCCTGGGCAGAGTCCATTGTGGAGTGCATGTGCCCACAGAGCAGAAAAAATAACTTTAAAAAGCCAAATGTGCTTTGGTGTTTAAAATTTTTAATAAAAGAGGATTTATTTTCTTTATGTCTTTTTTAGGACACTGTAAGGTGTATTTGTGGGTTCCTATAAGTAGCAGGAAGAAAGACAGTCCCAGAGTGGCCTGACCAGCACACCAGCTTGGAATCTGCCATTGACGCCACAGGGTTACATCGGGGGAGTGAGGCTTATTTCACCACTTTCCTTTCCCTTGTCTTTTCTTAGTAAGTAAGAATGTTTGAATATCCCCTGATCTTGGTTTTCTCCCAGGACAGTAGAAGGTGGGGTCAGGGGAGATGTAAATGGAAGAAGTCGGATCTCTCACAGAGGGAATCCGTCACACCGAGTTTTTCCCTGCTTAGGGAAAAACGGGAATAAGTTTACAGGTAAATTACAGGGCAAAGCAGAGCATTTACAACACAATTAAAAATGGTTGATCGGCCAGGTGCGGTGGCTCATACCTGTAATCCTAGTACTCTGGGAGGCTGAGGCAGGCAGATCACTTGAGGTCAGGAATTCGAGACCAGCCTGGGCAACATGGTGAAACCCCTTTACTAAAAATACAAAACTCAGCTGGGTGTGGTGGTGTGTGCCTGTAGTCCCAGCTACTTGGGAGGCTGAGGCATGAGAATCGCTTGAACCTGGTTGGGGGAGGCTGCAGTGAGCCGAGACTGTGCCACAGCATGATAGCCTGGGAAACACAGAGAGACCATGTCTCAAAAAAAAAAAATTGGTTGACTGAAATGGGTTATACAAATATAGAAATACAACAGGAAAAATCTGCTGGGTGTAGAACAAAGCTGGACCTGACTGGGGAGGCCAGAGCACCGTGTTCCCAGGTGTCCTGGGGCCAGCCTTGGGCTGTGCAGGCGGGGGCTGGGAAGACCAGTCAGGAAAGGATGGGTGAGTCAGGACAGGCGCACATCAGCAGCTTGTCCCACAGAGGTCATCAAAAGGAGCGTTTGGTTTTAATTCTGGCTTCCGGGTAGAGGTGAAAAGACAAAGGGGCGCTGAGAACCTGCCTGGTTCTAGACACTGTGAGTGGACAGCTATAATGACGTGGCAGCTCCGCCAGGCCGGGCACCGGCAGAAGCCACTGCAGGACCTCGCCTGAGGCACGCGTCCCCACACCAGGATTCAGATCAGTGCAGCTGGTTAACTTCCAGGAAGCATGAGCTCCCAGTCACAAAACCCCCAAACAACACGGAAGCAGCCGGCACGAGCCCGCATCAGGAGAGATGAGTGAGGTTCCCAATCCCATTCTCCAATGAAGGCAGGCGGGGCTCCTCGGAGAACGCTGGGTCCACGGCTGGGGCGGGGAAAACACAAGGAGAGTCTGGAGCACCTCGGGGAGCTGGGAAATCGGGATATGCCTGAAGGTTGAGGGATGGGCCTTCAAAGGACTCGCAGGGCCGTTCTGAAAAGTGCCCTGGGGCCAGAGCAGGAACCAGCTGGGCAACAAAATAAGTACGGTATTGAAACATGACCCGAAGTATAAGATGGATATCCAGGAGTTCACAGGGATATGAATAAATGACCAAATAAATACACAGGGAGCAGAGGCAGATCCTTGGGAATTTCAAATAACGCATGCACCTACTCCCCTGTCCCGGAGGTGAGGCTTAATGCCTCCCCAGCTCTGTCCCCCTGAGTGTGTGCTGCACTGAATGTGACTTCCTTTCAAAGAATACATCTGGAAAGGCGGTAAAAGCGTAACCTGCTGGTGAAAGGACCCAACAGGCAGCATGCTCAGCAGATGATGAAGCTTGGTGAGCTGTACCGGCAGCACACACCCTGACAGGCAACTGGAACTTCGATTCTGTCATCTTCCTCCCCAAAACACAGATCTAAGAGAAAATACTCGGACAAACACAAACTCAGGGACGGTCTGCAAAATACGCGGCCAATGCTCCTTGGAAAACAACACAAGATGGAGACAAAAGACACAAAATGACTAACTGTGACATGTGATCCTGGTGGGACTCTAAAACAGAGGAAGGGCAGTTGTGGCAAAGCTGGTGACATCCCAATTCACGCTGGAGTAAATTACTAGTCAGTGTTGGTTTCTAAGTTGTGTCAAATGACTCCTGCCGAAGTCAGGCGTTCACAGTAGAAGACATTTTCTGAGGGGAATGAGGAGCTTGTATGTGATCTCTGTAATGTCTCTGTAAATCTTAAAACTACCCCAAAATTAAAAGTTTACTAAGAATGTACATTAGATCCTTAAAGACTGCAGTTGTTGAAATTACCAGTTAGAAATCCTAAAACGTACATATGCCAAGGAGTATTAAACATACATGACATTTCTGTATGATGAAACAGCCAAAGATTTACGCACCTGACCTGGAAGATTTGAGATCCTAGCAGGAGGGGAAAAAAAAAAAAAAACAAACCCAGGAAGGCACACCTAGGCATTATCAGAGTAAAACTGCAGGATATCAAAAACAAAAAGAAAATTCTAAAAGCTGCT
This sequence comes from Sapajus apella, assembly GCF_009761245.1. Taxonomy (NCBI): domain Eukaryota; kingdom Metazoa; phylum Chordata; class Mammalia; order Primates; family Cebidae; genus Sapajus; species Sapajus apella. The sequence goes on along the minus strand of NW_022436950.1, from coordinate 1,416,032 downwards.
AGAGAAAACAATCTTCCAAGGGGTAGCCATTGCCCACACACCAACTTCTTAACAGCAGTAGAAGCAGGCAGACAGGGGCTTAAAATATTCAGTGCGTTGAGAGCAAATTGTCAACCCAGAATTGTTTATCCAGCGAAACTATCATCCAAGAACAAGGGTGAAATAAAGACCTTCCCCGTAACAAACACAGCTGGGTTGACCACACAAGTCTTTTCCCGAGGGACACTGCAATCGGTGTGTTACACTTAAGGCAGCGTGAAAATAATCCTAGAAGACAGTGTGAGGAATGAGAAGAATGGATGAGCCAAGAAGGCGGCATGCGTGCAGGAGAGCCTGAAAGAGCAGGGATGACATCGAGAATCATCATGGTGTCTCATCAGTGCAATCCAACACAAGAAAGAAGGAAATGAAGTACCGGTCAGTGGCATAATCTAGGATGGGCACTGGGGCGAGGGCTGCTGAATTTAGTAAAACAGAAACAGAACCATTCACGGCCCTGGTTAAATTTCAATGTCTGATAAACACGTGGTTTGGCAGTGGAAGGAGACCCAGCCGGGTGCTCTGTGTTTTCGCTGGCACCTAATGGGGCTCGCCCAGTCCGGGCTCTGGTTTGCATGGAGGTGCGAGTGAGGGTGCGGACTGTGTTGAGAACACGTGCTCCGATTGTTAAAGATAATGAATGAAAAACAAGAAAACAGGTTCTACATCTTTGGACTCAGTAGGGGGAACAAATGGAATGCAGGAAACCCTCAATTATGCCGAAGAAGGGAGAAAAGAGAAGGCAAAAAGCTTCCGAAAACGGGGACAAACAGAAGCAGGTAAGATGCACCTGAAAAAGGCAGCAAACTCACAGCAGGCGACCCACATTTCCACTTAAAGCAGGGACCACTGGACTGGACACAAAAACAATCTACCGTGCAGGCTTTTGCTGTTTCTAGGAGGCACATCCGAAACGTCAGGGGAGGCTGAAAGTCACACAGGAAAAGCCAGCTAGGGTCACATCTCCAGTGTCTGGCACAAGAGATGTCACGGAAAGAGCATTACTGGATATGCAGAGTTCGCCGTGCCATGGGAAAACCAACTAATCACAACGTCAAATGTCTGTGCTTGGTAAAGCAGCTTTAAAATGTCTAAGTAAAAACTGGGGCAACGGAAAGAAAAGAAGAAGACACGTCCCACCACGGTGAGAGACTTCGCAGACAACCAGCCAAAAACCAGTCAGGAAAACCAAAATGTGAGCAATACAATTCGCAAGTTCTGCTCAATGAACACAAACAGAACTCTGGGAAACAGACGGAGAAGACACATTATCTCAAACACATGTGGAATGTCTCTGCAGGCTGACCACGCACTGGCCCGTAAAGCACATCTCCACACAGAAAAATGCCAGTCAGACTTCCTCTTCTTACCACACTGCAATTCGTTAGAAATTGATAACAAAAAGAGAGCCATGTGTCCTTATGTTTGGAAATCAGAAAACACGCCAACTCGTGGGCAAAAGAAGAAATCGTAAGATAAATTAGGAAATGCTTACGACTAAAAAATAATGAAAGCCGCTTCCTATGACGATGTGAGGTGCAGCTGCACGCCGTGCTGGAGCCATGCACACCCCTAAATGGACAGATCAGGAGAGGCTAAAAATCAATATTCAACGTAAGAAGGTAGCAAGAGAACACAGTTGTCCTAACGCAAGAAGGAAAGAAAACAGCTGGAAAAGGAGACGAACCAATTCTGAAAAGAAGGGTGCTGGCGCTGAGAGTGGGTTCTCAGAAGCGTCTGATTCAACGGACCAGCTCCGGCAGGACGGACGGAGGAAGCCCAAGTGGGGCACACGGGGACGGCCCTGGGATGAAGAGGAGCCCCTGCTGCAGGCACGGCAGAGACGTGAAAGGCGGGAAACTGGGGACACTTGACTCGTGCCAAGAAATCTGAAGAAATTCTGGTTGAAATGGAGACATTTCTGGTAAAACCTAACTTTTCCAAATTAAGAAGGAATGGGAAACCTGAATGGACCTATAACCATTCATGTCACTGAATCCGTAACTTAGAATTTTCACCCAAAGTAAACCTGCAGCCCAGGAGAGTCCTCCCAATCAAGGAACAGATGATTCCGCTCCTGCCTCTGCTCCTCCAGAGGACACCCAGCTACCACCCACCAGCCTGCAGACAGTTCTCCCAGGGACCTTGGACCCACCCACCAGCCTGCAGACAGTTCTCCCAGGGGCCTTGGACCTACCCATCAGCCTGCAGGACAGTTCTTCTGGGGGCCTTGGACCCACCCACCAGCCTGCAGGACAGTTCTCCCAGGGGCCTTGGACCTACCCACCAGCCTGCAGGACAGTTCTCCCAGGGGCCTTGGACCCACCCACCAGCCTGCAGGACAGTTCTTCTGGGGGTCTTGGACCCACCCACCAGCCTGCAGACAGTTCTCCCGGGGGCCTTGGACCCACCCACCAGCCTGCAGGACAGTTCTCCCAGGGGCCTTGGACCCACCCACCAGCCTGCAGGACAGTTCTCCCAGGGGCCTTGGACCCAGCCACCAGCCTGCAGACAGTTCTCCCAGGGACCTTGGACCCACCCACCAGCCTGCAGGACAGTTCTTCTGGGGGTCTTGGACCCACCCAGGCCCCTCATACTTGTAGTTCTCCAGAGTGACCCTGGACTGTGCTGGGGAAAGCAGCCTGAGATGCAGAGGCCATAGGCTAGCCACCCTGGCTCTGTCCCAGTGCCCCACCAGCGGAAACAGGGCATCCTTCAGAGCTTCAGCTCAGCGTGTCACACGGTACTCGCTGTACAAAATTTAGGATGGGCGTTTCCTAGAGGAGCACGCACATGGGACTCCACCCACCCGGCCAGCTTTCCGAGGCTTGGGGGACCTGTTCGTGATGCCCCGGGCTTCTGCCGTCCCCCGCTGCCTGTCTGTGCTGTCTGTAAGTAGTAAATCCACTGCACAGAACATGTGTGTGGGTGTCTGCCCTCCCCAGCTCGGACAAGCTGGTCACCAATGTGTGGAGAATCTGCTTCATGGCACCTCTCCCCCCTCCTTCATCTCTCCTTCCCTCTGTCCGTCTGTCTAATTCACCCCACTAAGAACAGGAGAAAGGCAATCCAATAGAAAAACGGGCAAAAGACATGAACTGCACAAGAAGGGAAAGTCCACGTGGCTCACAGGCAGATGAGGGCTGCTAAGCCATCGCGGTCATGAGGAAGTGACCCTGGAACCCTGCCAGTGTTACCCCCGTCCAGCTGGCAGAGGTCATGGGCAAGAATGCCAAGTGCCGCTGAGGTCTGCTCACGCCACTGCTGACAACAGCTTCAACCCTTTAAAAAGCAGCTTGATGTTATCGCCTCAAGGTGAACAGACACGTCCCGTGCCCGCCACTTCCTCTTCTGGACGTTTTCCTGAGGCACAGCCACCTAGGTGGTTTGGGAGCTTGCCTGGAAGTTCAGCACAACTCAGCCTGTCACAGGCAAACCCAGAGCAGCCCATGCCTGCCCCGGTCCGGGCCTGCGCAGAATGTACACAGGCTGTTTTACAGAGGGGACCCCAGGGACAGGGGGGCATCGAGATGTCCTTCATATCCCAACACCCAGGGGACGGGCCCGGAGGGGCGGCCCCGCTGTGTGCCCATAGTTCCTTCAACTCTGAAGGCCACGAAGCTGAGCTCTGCCTTCCTGGAAGTCAGCCAGGGAGGCTTTGGCAGCCCAGATAGAAAAAGGCGCAGACTGGACACACAGCGTGGAACCCGTGCACACCACACACGGCTGTGTGCAGATAAAAAGATCACTGCTGGCATGGAGGGAGCGTGGCCGAGTGTCCGTGTGGGGTGTGTGTGAGCATTCATGCATGTGAATGTGCGTGACAGCACGTGCTTGTGGGGGGCGTGTGCATATGTGAGACTGTGTGTAGTGCCTGTGTGTGCACGTGTGAGAAT